>NC_142196.1:25940192-26055192 GCF_026936395.1 Plectropomus leopardus
GGCTCTGCAGACAGTCAATCAGACACTCAGTTTATTAGAGGACAGACGTCCGCTGGAGAGGAGTGGACACGGTGAGACAGACTCAGAGGTGTTGGGGGGGTCTGACTGCTCATATTCAGCCACAGAACGACCGTTGAGTTCAACTGCACTGATGGATTTTGGGAAAAGTGACGACGAGGTCAGAGCTGCGCTGTCAGCCGTGTGTGAGCAGCGCTGCACGTTTCACGTTTCTGCAGAAATCAACAGTGAAAACGGTGTTTTAATGATTGTACTGACTCTTGACCTCCTTTAACTGCAGTTTAAAAGTCTCTCTGTCACACAGATGAGGAAATACAAAGAAGTCTGTTTCACTCCAAGTTTCCTGCTTCCTTTTCAAAATAAAAGCCCTCTTTATTTATTTATTTTTATTGCACCGACAAGTCTCCTCATGAAATATCTTATCGAGTTGGTATTTGTGCACATGATAAAATTTCATCTCAGGGAAAAAAAAAACCTGAACAGCAAGGGAAACTGAACTATCTGTAAAATATATATATTAAAAAATAAATAAAAATAAAAGCCCTCTGATAACGTCTCTGTTGACAGAATCCCATCAGTTGTTGACTTTTTATTCAGAAATATTTACAGGAAGGTGTTCAGGCTCTGCACGACGTCATAAATAAGTGGAATTTGTGTTTATAAATATGAATTTAATTTTTTTTAATGCTTTCACAGCAAAAATCCATGTATGCGATTAATTTCGATTAATGAATCACAGAGCGTGATAGTTATATAATAATCAGATTCATTTGTTTAAATGGCTTGACTAGGGTCACACGTGTGCCGTGTGCCGGTGTGTCGCTCACCTTGAGCGCCTCGGTCTGCAGGCCGAGTCCTTTGGTGCAGAGCTCCATGACGCTGTAGGAGCAGAAGGTGTCTCGCACCCTCAGCTGGCTGACGGCCAGCAGCCACAGCGCCGGGTTGGACTCCAGCTCCACCGGGGGAATCAGGATGGACTGATGACCCGAATACACACTGCACAAAACACAGACACACACTCTCTTCTTAAACGGCTACAGGCAATAAATAGTAACAATTTATCCGTTATATAACCAGGCGGCCTTGTTGGGATGGAGATGGATTTTCCAGATTGTCATTTATTACAACAATCAGGTGCGAATGTGAGTTATTGTTGCTTTAAAGTCACTGAAGGGGAGAAATACTCATAGCGAGGGTGATTTGCGGTCTGCTTTGTTTATAAAACGATCTGCTCTCGCCAAGATCGCAATTTATGAGCTGAGGATTTGAAACTAAGCAGAGCTGAGATCTGGAAGCAGAGAGCCTCTCTGATGAAATGTAACTGAAGGACAACTTTCTGACATCAATCACAACATGAAGCAAAGTTTGTGTTATCACAAAAAAGCCCTGCGGCGAACTGTAACGACACGTAACTGGCAGTGACTACAAAGAACATTATACTGTCAAAAGTATGTGGACGCCTGGGCTTGGAGAATAGAAAGTTGACATTCAAATCGGAGGTGCTGAGTTTAAATCACGCAGGGAGATGCATTATGGGAAATGTAGGATCCAGTGGACTTTTTGTTCAGATTAGGAGCAAAAAGTCAGTTTTTCTCGGCCTCTATAAACCATATTTTTTGTCCACTAGGGGGCAACGGAAATAAGATGTGAAGCACAATTCACATTATCACCTTTTAAATTGATATGTTGAACTTATGTATCTTATCTTATCTTATCTTATCTTATCTTATCTTATCTTATCTTATCTTATCTTATCTTATCTTATCTTATCTTATCTTATCTTATCTTATCTTATCTTATCTTATCTTATCTTATCTTATCTTATCTTATCTTATCTTATCTTATCTTATCTTATCTTATCTTATCTTATCTTATCTTATCCAGCAGTTACAGAGAAACACACTGATTCATTAGGAGTCTCTGTGTCCACCTGACGAATGTAAGTCCAAAATTCTGCTTTTTTTGGCCGTTTATTTCACCAGGAAGTCCCTTTTTGTGAGGAAGTGCTGACTGAGACGGCACATCAGTTACAGTTTAAACAGAAATAAAAAAAACAAACAAACAGGAAATACAATCGTCAAACACTCATTCAAATGCAGCATTTCTCAGATACATCTACTTTTGACACTTTTTCAAAGGGACTAGATTTTTTTAGATTTATTATACAGTAAAGAAGGAGAGCGCTTTTTCTCAGCACGAACCCTCAGAACCTGGTAAGAAAGTTTCTCATCCAACCAAATATCTAAACACTTACTAAATATTCTCTCTCTTTTACCTCTGTTTTTGGTCTCCACCACCTCCTGAAGGAAATATTTGTCTTTTTAGCTGCTAAAGTCTTCACTATGTTCACCAGCGAGTTTCTAACTGTGTCTGTCTGCTGTTTGCTGACGAGCAGGTCGAGTGTATTTCGGCTTTTTACAGCTTTTTCTCTTAAAACCTCGCTGAGAAATGAAAATGAGCAGGCGAAATTACTTATTGCAATCTCGAAACCTCAAATTATATCAATGCTGCATTTGTAAATTTATCGATAATTTCTATGTTTATGTATATTTGCTTACAATTTGTGCAAACTCACCCCTCTAAATAAACGCTTTGAGCAGCTTTCAGCTGATCTTCCTCTGTAACTTTATCCCGATGTGTATTGTCTCCTGTTTTTGATGCACTTTTAAAAAACACATGATAATAGCCACTTAAAAGACGTATGCAGAAGGAGACACAGACCTGCAGAGACACCAGAGGACGAAGCCGAGGCCGCAGTACGGATCCAGACAGATGGCAACTTCTCTGGACGGGTACAGCTCGCACTGCAGCTTCACCGACCGACAGAAGGCTCCAACGGCATTATGGGACATCTGGAGAGACAGAGAGAGACGGGGGAAAGAGAGACACAACAACACACACACAGACAAACAGGAAACAGGGTGGAAAGATGGACAGTTAATATCATAATGTCACACTTTTTCAGTTTGTGTATCAGAACTAAAACTTAAAAAGTTGTATCTGCTCTGGTGAAACTGGGAGGGAACGGCATATAAGATTCAAGACTTTTTTTAAACTTATTTAATGCCTTTCTGAAAAAGAATTAAGACCAGTTTTACGATAAGCGAAATAACAAAACGAAACAAACATAAAAAAACGACAAACGGGCGTTATGGACGACTTAAAACATGATTTTTGTTGGTTCCACTGTTCTGATTTCTGATCTGCCTCAAGTTAATGCAAATATGTGGTCAACCCTAAAAATTTCAAAAAAGATATTAGAGCTGTATAGGGACATATGTTACCAATTAATGCAGAAAATCAGACTTTCCACGTCCCAAACATTTTAAAAACTTCTGAAAAAATGATCTCAGACATTTTAATACAAATTAAGGCCTTACTTTTAGATTAATGAATTCAATGACTTTTTAAGGATCCGTGGAAACACTGTGTAGCGTCGGTGCAACACACAGCCAAACAAAACTGACGCTTTCTGAAAAATGTTGCTGTAGTTTTCATTATGACCCAATCTGTGTTCTGAAATATGGAGAAAAGCCTGAAACTCTGGAAAAGATCTGCTCATTCAATCAAACGTAAAAGAAGGGAAAACTGAGATCAGCTGCCAAACTTTGTGGGCGTGTTAACGCCGGTATATAATTCTTTTGTGATTAGGGTGCTAGATTAGATTGGTGGTCCTAATTCTGCACAAATCATGGTGCTATTAGCGGTCACTCTCCCGTCTTTGAGGATCTCAGTGTATTTATCCCTTCGGAAAAACACAAAATGAGCCAAAAATGCCTCTTCGTCGTGTTTCTTGTATGTACTGTTGTGTGTGTTGACTGGAAGGAGAACGTCATAAATAAACGAAATAAGGAGCGAAGTCTGTCCGGGCTGTGACGAGTGCTGAGGATTAACTCCGAGCTGACCTGAACTCCGGCCAGCATGCCGGTCGTCGACACGCTGAAGTCCAGATAGGCGAGGCCGTCAGGGTTGGTGGGCTTATAGAGAGCTGGAGGCTTCTTCTTTGGCAGGTCATCTGCACACACACACACACACACACATTTTGTATTACAGTCAAGAGGACAGTCTGTTGAGTCGCTTCATTTCGCTGACGCTGACCTCCAGCCGAACCCTCAGAGCTGCAGCAGCGGCTGCTCAGCAGTGAAGGAGCTTTAAAATGTTTGGCTGATACTTGGACACGAAAACTAAACTCTTCAAAAGTCGTTCAAACCAGACGGTTTTAGCCTCATAAAATGGAAATAATGAATATTTAAGATGTGCAAAAAGTAAAAAGTTCACATTTTTATTCTCTCGCTGACCGAGTAAACCCTGTCACACGTTTACACATTTCAGAGTTACAGAAACCTTTATCTTAAGATCCAGGAGGCAAAGGTGACTGAACTGCATCGTGTTTTCTCCTTACACGCAGGCGCTGTGGAGTGTGTTTTGTGCTGCTGGTGTGTTTTGACTGAGTCGCTGTTCTCTTTGTTTTCTGTGCTGTCAAATGTTTCCTGCAACAACAGGTGGCAGAAACTTAAAGCCTCTGGGAACCCAAATCGCCAAAAAACCTTCTGAATATGTGATTTAGGGTCTCACAGGCATGATAAAAAGCATCAGAAACGATCAGACATTAGCCTCAGTCCTCGTATGAAATATTGTTATTTTTGCTTTGTCTCCTGAAGCTGCGTTGATTTGGGCGTGCTTATCCCCGATCCATAATTCCAAAACTAAACTATATTGCACTAATTTAACATGCCTCTGTCATCCGGTGTCAATCAAAACATGATCAGCCACGCCCACACAGTCTGGAGAATGTTTTTATCCTCAAAATGAGCTGCTTTCTACTCGGTTTTCTAATATTTGGGGACATTTATTTTCACTCAGATTTACGTAGATACTTAATGAGACACTTAACTTTGATATAATTCGTGTATTCTTACTATAACAAAGTAAATGTGGGGAGGAAGACGGCTGCTGGCTACAAGACGTTGACATAAACGACACAGGTTTCAAAATATTTTTAAATATTTGCTCAAAGTTGCTTTCCTCAGGGAACATTTAAAGCCTTTACGGTACTTGTGTCTGTAACAACAGTCACGGCGTCAGATTAGGAGTCATAAACTCGTGCTGTGATCCACCAGAGAGACATGATAAAATAAACTTTGGATCACGACCAATCACAGCTCGCCATCTTTCATGACAAGCATAACAACACTGTAATAATAATAACAATAATAATAAATATACGTCTTCACATTAAAGTAAAAGAGGAAAAGCAGGGGTACCCGTGTCGAGGACGGGCGGCCAGTTCCTGATGTCCACGGTGGCCGTTGCCTCTTTGGAGCGCAGCAGCTTGCAGATGACCGCCGTGGTCATCACGCAGGCCGAGTGACTGACCTGCAGAGACAGACGAGGAGGATCGTTAGGTTACGGCCACGTGATCATTTAAAAGTAACTGAAACTCCCAAAACAAAAAGCATCATTTCGTGTTATTTTACGGCCCCTGACCTCCACGATCATCTTGACAGTGGGCAGGGTGGTGGAGATGTTCTGAGGGTGCGGCGGCCGCACCGTGATGGGAACGCAGCCGGCGTACAGGCAACCGTAAAACGCTGCAATCAGGTCAATACCTGCAGAACACACACACACACACACACACACACACACAAATATTCAGTTTTTTATGTTGCAAATCTACAAAAACGAAAATAAAATAAAATCCTGTGCATCGTCTCTGACCTGGAGGATACACGAGAGCGACGTGGTCTCCCTCCTGCAGACCGGCTCTCTCCATCAGCAGAGCCGCCACTCGCTCCGCCCTCTTATGGAGCTGCAGGCAGGTGAGGGAGCTGGACACCGCCCCCTGCAGGACGGGAGAGAAAGACGGATTTTTAACCCTTTCAGATCTGGAGCGGCATCACTTTCCCTGTGCTGCTTTAAAAAGCTTCCCACAAATATTTTAACCTTTGAATCCCGAGTTTATTGGTGTGATTATTATTATTATTATTGTTATTGTTATTTTTATTGCTATTATTATTTTCAAAATCATGGGGTAAAAGGTAAAGTCCACATATTGAAAGAAATGAGTAGATTTAGACAATTATTCTTTTCTAAAGCTCGGAAAAACGTCGGGGGAAAAAAAAGACAAAAAGGTTGTGAAAATTACATTTCTAATGATTAGAATAATGAACATAAAGATGCTTTAAGAAAAACAAAAAGAGGTGTGTGTTGTTACCCGGGAGCTGAGCAGGGTGTAGAGGACGTGGTCCGGTGTGGTCTGAGCTCTCCACTGCAAAACCTCTGACAGGAACAGGAACTGAAACACAGAACCAGAACTTAATTAATCAGAAACACCTCAGACCGCATCACCCTGAGCCGCGTTTTCTTTACATTTAGATGTTTGAGTTAACTGCGTGTTTGGACAGATCTTTTCTCAAAACATAATTCCACACATTTCCTCTTGAAGCTGAAAATAATCCCATATTAATTAACCCTTTGAGGATCAAGTAAATTGGCTTAAATTCTTACAAAATCACAGAAAGTAGGCAACAAGCAACTTAAGAAGAAATGACCCAAAAATGAACAAGTAATCTGTTGCAAAATTTAATAAATAAATAAATAAAAAGTTGAAGAAAATTATTTGAAATTAGCAAAAAAAACAAAAAAAACAAAAGAAAAGCACAATTAACATTATTTATTAATAATAAACCTAAACTTTAATAAAAGAAATTACAGTAAAAGTGATCCGATTTAAAATATTAATGTTATGATAAATTATAAATGGATCAAATAAATTTAACTTGAAAAAAGAAATGAATAATGATAATAACTTTTATAATCTTATTTTAAATATATAATCAGAAAGTTTTTCTTGATATTTTTCCAAACTCATCTAATCATTTTTTAAAAGAACGCTTTCTTTGCAATTTGCAGGACATTTCATGCCAAGTTGCTAATTGCTTATTTTTCCATGTTTTTGAAAGGAATCACTTCTCAAAAGTTTAAATATTTGCAAAAGGCATCAGTAATGATGCATCACAGCGGTTCACAGAGGCCATAAAATAATGACGTGAGAGTTTCTACCAACATCAGCACATCATGCAAAACTGCACACGCGACACGAATGTTAAAAGTGTTCATGCAGCCGACCGCCGAGCACGCGTGAATAAATCTTTAGTTTTATCCGTCATATTCAGCAGAGTGCTGCTGATGGTGCACGACTTTTTCCTGCAGCAGCTGAGTCTGTGTCTTCCATCAGGACATAAAGTCTCCTGATCAATATCACACAAAGTGACATTTCAAAGAAGGTAAAAACAAACGACCTGCCGCTGCGTCAAACTGCCTCTGAAGAATACATTTACAACCACTGAACTGTTTTTCTGTTTCAACGGTAATTGGCTCGTTGAGAAAGTTTATCAGCTGCTCATGATTGCAAATCAATCAGAACTCCTGATAAAGTCAGGACTGTTAGTGGTATTGATTCTCTGAAATGTCAACTTCTCAATCAGGAACTAATCAAAAAGTTCACGACCTTCACCTTCTGCAGGTTTCATGCAAATGAGACATCCCAAATTTCTCTCAAGGTGCAGAGGAGAGTTATCCTTAAAATATCTTTATATGAAACACGCTTATACAGTACATTTATTTACTGAATTTACTGTGAATATTTACTGTTTTTACTGTAAAATTTATTTACTGTATTTACTGTTTCCTGCACTATTCTTTTGCGGGTTTGTATGTTTATGCTCTTGGGGGAAAAAATCATTCATATTCAAAATAAAGACTTCAGCAAATTGAGTTTATGATCAAAAAACTTTTTTTTTTTCATTTTTGGACTCCAGTTGTGTCGCATCTGAATACATACGCATGCAATCAGAATAAAAAGCTCTCTGTCGAGGAATATTTAACGACGTTTGAAAAAACACAGCTTTTGTGTGTGTGTGTGTGTGTGTGTGTGTGTGTGTGTGTGTGTGTGTGTCTCACCTGGTCGTTGTCGTCGGTCTGTCCCAGGTCTCTGCCGCTGGCCTGAGCGATCCTCTTCCCTGACACCAGATTCCCGACCATCACAGAGGCGGGTCCGATCTCTGCGCACACAGCGACAACACGCGATGAGCCACAGGAGCATTCACACACTCACCAGAAAACACCCGTACGTGTTCACGTGTTTCCCACCTGGTTGTTTCTGCCGCGGTTTGGGCAGGTTGGTGACGCAGGTGTGGGGGCACATGAGGACGTTGCAGGGGTGCAGCCCCCCCTCCAGGTACAGCTGCTTGATCTCCGACAGGTGGATGCCGCCCAGAGGAGTTTTGGGCAGAGTGTTGGCCGGGACGAGAGCCAAACAGAACACGCCGACCCCGTGGATACTGTCGATGGCCTGAGACAGAAGAAGAGAGGGAGGACGGTCAGAGGGGGGACGGTGAGAGGGGGGACGGGCAGAGGGAGGACGGCCAGAGTGAGGACGGTCAGAGGGAGGACGGTCAGAGGGAGGACGGTCAGAGGGAGGACGGCCAGAGTGAGGACGGTCGGAGTGAGGACGGTCGGAGTGAGGACGGTCGGAGGGGGGACGGTCAGAGGGAGGACGGCCAGAGGGAGGACGGTCAGAGGGAGGACGGCCAGAGGGGGGACGGTCAGAGGGAGGACGGTCAGAGGGAGGACGGTCAGAGGGAGGGCCAGTCAAGTGAGGGAGACGGTCAGAGGGGGACGGTCAGAGGGGGACGGTCAGAGGAGGACGGCCAGAGTGAGGACGGTCGGAGTGGGGACGGTCAGAGGGAGGACGGTCAGAGGGAGGACGGTCAGAGGGGGGACGGTCAGAGGGGACGGTCGGAGGGGGACGGTCGGAGGGAGGACGGTCAGAGGGGGGACAGTCACCTGTCATTTTTAAGTTGCAATAAATCCACAAAATGTAGTAAATACAGACAAATTCTGAGTAAACGTAACAATTAGATATAAAGTTTACATAAATTAAGATTAATAGTTAAATTTACTTTCCTTTTTAAAGATAATCAGTTTCCAAAATTATTTTAGGTATGCCAAATCGTTACTATGGAAACCTTTTGGTTAGGAGAGAGTTTGCATCACATGCATTAAGTTTTGAAGCCTGCAGGAAAAAAACGACACAAAAACTAAATCTGGGTAAAAGTGCAGCTTTTAAAAGACACGTTAACGAAGACGCGACAGGTGAGCGGCAGATCTACCTGCAGCACGCGGCTCATCCACTGGAAGCTGTCCTCCTCGGTGGAGTCGGGCCTCTGCTCGGCCACCACCACGATCCTCTCGTCCCTCAGCACCGTCACGGAGAACACGGCTATCCTGCAGGGACGAGGACAGACGGCGGCGTCAGCCGAACGCAGCCGTAAACCCTGACGTGGTTTCGTCCGTCCGCGTCTCAGTGCAACATTTATTTTTTAGCGGAATCAAACTCGTCTGATCGTCTGTCACAGATCTAAAGTTTTAGTTTTTTATTTCTTTTGAAATGAAACGAGCTGACATCAGCTGGAGTCAGCATCAGTTCATGGAAACACAAAGAGCACAAAATAAAGTTTAAAGTGTCTGGCACCAGAGGAGATCAAAAAAAATTTAAAAAATAATTAAAAAACAGGTGTGATGAGTCAGAATCACTCAAGAGTTCACCAACTCTCACGCAGTTTTCGTTTATCCGAGCTGCAGCAGATGTTAGCGGAGGTTCGTGTGCGCAGACACGCAGGACACAAACATGAAGCTGTAAACAGAGAAAAGTGAACACAGACGACAGAACTGACGGCCCTCTAATATTTGATCTGGGAATCAAACCTGTAACGTGTAACAAATCCTATTTATTTATTTAAATTACGTTTTTATTTTCATCTGTATATTGTGTATGTATGAATGTTTTTTTATTTAATTAAATGTGTTTTATGTTAAAGATGATGCATTCATATTTTTGAATTAACCATTTTTTCTATAAGTGCATTTACGTTTATCTTTACACACGTATTTGTTCATATTATACATTTTTCTTGATTGAGTTTTTATTTTCATATTTTAAATTTTTCTCTTTTATTTTAGTTTCAGCAACAAATACAATCCTACTCACAATTTTGTGTTGTTTTTTTTGCAGCTATATCTATAAGGTTAATAGATTATTTTGCAAAAAAATAAATAAAATGTAATAATATTAAAAAATAGAAAAATAATAATAATAGTAATAGTAATAATAATAATAATAAAACCCGAAACTTGAAAACTTGTATTAATTGCAATGTTTAGAACTACAAATCAGAGAAAAAGGATGAATAATGTTTTAAAAATAGTGTGTGTGTGTGTGTGTGTGTGTGTGTGTGTGTGTGTGTGTGTGTGTGTGTGTGTGTGTGTGTGTGTGCTGGACATACGTATGATTTATGTCTCTTTTCTTTTTTAATCTAATTTTCTCATGCATGAATGGAATTATTTATGTATCTTATATTTTGCAGTTTCACTGCAGATTGAGCATCTGTCAATAAAGATCAGTTTAATCTGGATTGTAATAAAAACCTTTAATCTGTTCGTGTTTGAGTAAAAAGGATCGTTTTTTTGTGCGCCTTAAATAGCTCCGGGAAACGTCACCAGAGGCTGTCAGCTAAAAGATGAATTTCCTCCTCGGAGGCCGTGGACACAATTAAACTTCACTCTATTACTGTTTCTGGATTCATCCACGATTGCTCTACTTTATTAGATTTATGATGTGCGAGGGCTCGTTCATCACGGTGGCGTTGGATGTGCCAGCGCCGGACGTCTGGCTGCGTCTCAACTTCTCTGTTAAAAACTCTTCGTTTGACTTTAGCTGTGACTTCTAAAAAACGCTCCCCGGGGCGTTCTGGTCCGCGCGTCCCTGCTCACCTGCCCCTGTAGACGAACTTCATCGGCTCCACCGCCAGCGCCGTGGCGACGATGTCATCGGCGTTGTGCCTCCGCCCGCTCACCATGATGAGCCCGTCCATCTTACCCGTGATGAAGACGAGGCCGCCGGGGCCGATGAAGCCCAGCAGGCCGGTCCGCACGAAGGCGTACTCGCTGACCAAACCCCCGCTGGCGCTCACCGGGTAAACCTGCAAACACACACACACACACACACACACACACACACACACACACACACACACACACACAGGAGGTTAAGCTGCAGGGTCACCATGGCAACAAGCCAGCACTAAGACGGCTGCATGATGGAGCTAAAATCAGATATGACGGATATTTTTAACTTTGGACTTTACACAGATAATGTCACGCTGCTGCAGCTGGACCTAATAACGCAGATTTTCTGTCCGAGCAGGTGCTGCAGAGAAACATCACACACTTATTACAGTTTTTTTTAAAATATAAATATCACAAAGCCGAAGAAAATGTGTCTCTAACCTCCAAGTACATGCAGAACACACATTTTTCTCTCTGATTTTACGTTTTTTAACAGGTGAAAGGAAAAACACAGTTTATTAATATGAAAAAAATATTTTAAAAAATCAACAACAAAATTTATATTAAAAAAAGGTAAATTATCAGTATTTTTGAGGGTGAAAACAAAACAAGCTTAGCTTATCATCTTCTTTGAAAAATTCCAAATTATGGAAAATATAGTCAAACATTCTCCTTTAAATAAGTAATAATTAATGCAGTGTAACTGAAAGTTTCCAGTAACACCATGCCAAATTGAGCTAAAAAAATAGATCTTTATGATTGATAAATAAATTTAGGATTTGTGTTAAATTTAGGAAATTTCAGGATAATTGATTAGTTGACGAGACAGAAACTAAATATGCAAAAATATGAGCAATTTGGTAAAAAATGTTTAACAAATTGTAAAAAAAAAAAAAATTTCATAGATTAAGGAAAAAAAGTCTAAAACAGAGAAAAGAAAAAGAAGAAAAGATGGGAAAATCTATATTTACAATGATCATGATTCCATATTTAAAATTCTTTTACAGAAATATTACACTTTTTAGCACATTTTCACATCATTCCCTTGTTTGTTTAGTTTATTTTTATTTATTTTTATTTTTTTGCAAATTTCCATGTGAATTTCTTTTACTTTTTACTAATTTCTTGTTAATTCTGGAGTGGTTTCTTCCTAATTTGCCTTCTTCCTGTTTATAAATCAACAACACTCAATATTTACTGTCAAGGATCAAAGACAAAACTGTCTTGCCTGATATGGACGGATGTTTTCACTTTGCATCGATGATACGAGAGCGTCGCTGCTTTAATCCATATATCGATACGGATCTATGGATCGCTACGCCCCAAATAATCATCAGATAAAACCAGATTCAAAAATAATTGTTATCTGAAGCTCGAGTTCACACACACACACACACACACACACACACACTCAGCAGGCCGCCTCACCTCAAAGGTGTTCTTGGTCATGCCGGTGAGGCCGTAGTAGGAGGTGCCGGTGGCGATGGAGCAGACGCAGAACTCGCCGATCTCGTCTGTCTGACAGAGCTGAGGGACGCCCTCCGGTTTCACCACACACACCAGACCTGAGGGGGCGACACACACACACACACACACACACGGTTAAAATTTCTCCTGCTTCCGTGAATAAACTCCCATCTCTGAAAGTTATTTTTCACAGAGGAAACAAACGATGATCCCAGCAGAGGCAGAGAGCACCTGTTTATGGGAATAAATATCTTAAAGTAGGTTGTTCTCCGCTGTGACGTCGACTTTGCATCTCTGTCGACCCAAAAGCAGCTTACAGCGGGAACTGGGCTAAAAAGAGAATATCTAAACAACAGGAGCTGGTGCCAGTATGTTCTTACCGACACGGTATCAAGATGAATTTTACTCTCAGATAACACAAAGCTTCAGTGATGGAAAGTATATTTACTCGAGTACTGAAAAAAGTAGAATTTAGATGTGTTGGCTTTAAATTTTCTGCTACTCTTTACCTCTACTTAATTACAACTTTGAGGGAAAGAAAAGCAAAAGAACAAAAACAGGACATGAGCTTAAAAAACAGTGATAAAATAAAATAATAAATATAAATCATAAAATAAATAAAATTATGACTTTTTAAAAAATATTTTCCTTAGTTATTTGATCATTTTTTGTTAATTTTTAGGCCATTTTCCAATCATCTTTTATTATTGTTTTTTTACTTGCAGGACATTTGTCTTCTGTCCCTGTTTTCTGAGAGATCAAACTAATTTTTCTACGTTTTAAAGGTTTAAATGCTTATGAAAAGCCTTTAAATGCAGAACAACAACAAGGAAACAATCCAGGTTTCAAAGGGTTAAATAGTTTCCCCCGGTGTTACAGTTGGGGTGTAGTTTCCGTGGTGAACACGGGGCGCTGTGAGGTGACGGCGAGCGCTCGGTGACGTTTGTGTGGCTGTGGCAGCGTGTGTTTGATCAGCGGGTTTACGCGCTCCCCTCCGCAGATTACCGCCGTCTTTATGGATTATCGGAGACAGACCGTCACTTCTGCGAGGGTGGAGTCCATCTACGTTCGTAAAACTCGCTCATCGCACCAGCACACAGACACGGACAATCGTCGTTTAACCCTTTACACAAGTACGTAAACCTGTGAACAATGTGCAAATTTATGTTATTTCCTTCAAAAACACGGGGGACAAGAACTCTTACACAAAATACAAGAAATTTGTAGATGTAGAGAGTTATTTTTAAAAATCTAGGAAAAAATGTTAAAGGAAAAAAGAAAAAGCTTGGGATAAAATAGATTTATAAAAATTATAATTCAATATTTAAATATTTATACTTTTTTCCGGGTAATTTCCTTATTTTGTTTTTTTAACTTTCTTTTTTTTTAAATTAATTTTCAGATTTTTATATTTTCTTTCTTAAATTTTTTTAATGATTTCTTACTAATTGCTAATTTTCACTGCTCAATCAAACAAATCTGTTCAGGTTTCAAGGGGTTAATTTCCAGCATATTTTTCCGCATATTTACCCGTGTAAAAGTTTTACTAACTTAGTGTAAACAACCTTTTTTCCAGATTAAAATCAGGTTTAATTTGGTCCTCAGCATGTCAGCCGAGTGATGAAGTCTCTGTTGGCACGGTGACCTGAACAGCTGATTTATTACGTCCTAAAAGCTTTTTTATGTTCTGTGTTACCTTGTTAAACTATCTGTGTGACTTTGTCCCCGCAGAGCAAACTCAGCTGATGAGAGCCGGCTGCAGACGTATTAAAAACTCGCCTGTCTGTGTGTGTTTTAAAGCTCTTAAAAAAAAGTTGAACCCACTTAACTCGCTCAGTCATGAGAAGAGAGAGCGCTCCCAAAAAATTAGACATTGATGAAAAAGAGAGGCGGCACATTTACACACCCTAAAAACTCATTTTACGATTTAATGGACTTCATGGTGACGCTGGAGGCCGACGGTTTAACTCAGCAGAGGACGGGTGGTCGTTTACAGCACCAACACACAGCAAACGCTCGGAACAATAATCCAAATTTAACACTTTCATCAGCCTAAATCCAAATTTCACAGTGACAGTCGGTACAAAACACGACTTTACGACTGTTAATTCATTACCACAATAAACTGAAGATCTAAAGTTTAACAGGTAAAAGTATCACATCTGTCCAGATACAAGATATTTTCTCAATACAACAAAAGATTTAGTACATTTTAGTGCCATTGTCTTAGAATAAGGCTCTATGTTTGGAAACTGAACCTTAAAACCGGCAAACAAAAATGCTGCAAAAGGAAAAACAGCTTCAATCAAGTCATAATATTGCCCCCAAAAACAAGCATATATTGCCTTGATTTAAGAGATTTCACCTTAGATTGGGATTAATGTCGGCCGGCGTGATGGCTGCAACGGAAATAAAACTGCGAATGTTATCGCGAGGAGTCACATGACATCACTCAGCGGAAATGCAACCGTGTTTTATCGATATTTCCAAAGTACAGCCTAAGTTTTGTGCAAATCTGTTTTGCAAACCCGCCTACGGACACCGTCTTTGATCTCAACCATGAAAATGTAAAATTACACACACACACACACACACACACACACACACACACACACACACACAGATGAGGCGTACCTCCTGGTGTGACTGTGCCGACGTCCTGCACGGTGAGCACTGAGAGGCGCTCCTCTGTGTCCACCCTGACGACGCCGTAGGTCAGACCCTGCATGGACAGGACACCTCGTCCCGGAGGCTGGCTGCTGTCCTCCACCGGCCTGGACACAAAACACACACACACACACACACACACACACACACACACACACACACACACACACACACACACACACACACAGAGTCATTAGCCCACATTACAGGGGTTAACTCCAGCGAACAGAGCCTGTCGTGTGTTGGTGTTTCTCCGAGTGTTTGACCGAGCGTGCTGTTTGTTATTTTCTGCAGTTTTCTCGTGTGTATTGATCTGTGATTGATTGATTAGTTACTGCAGGTGCAGACAGGCTGCTTGTGTGTGCTGAGAGGGAAATAAACTGGACTTCACTTCAGTGTGTGAATTTGTTTATGTGTGTGTGTTTACAGTGTGTACTCGCTGAGGATGTGTTTGCATTGGTGAGTGTGTGTTTAAGAGGCTGTTTGCATATTTGGGCTTCTGTGTGTGTGTGTGTGTGTGTGTGTGTGTGTGTGCATGTTTGCATAATCAGCGTATGTAAAGCAGAGTGTGCAGAGTGTGTGTGTGTGTGTGTGTACCTCCTGATGGCCACTGTGAGGGCCTCGGGCGAGCTGGCGCAGGGACAGATGACGTCGGCTCTCAGCCCTTTGGTCTGAAAGACGTTGAGGAAGGCGTCACAGGAGGAGATGGACCCTGACAGACGGAGACGGAGACAAACTGTCAGAAACGTTTCACATTACGCGTGAAACTAATTTCACTCCTGACGCGCAGCGAGGAATCAAACAGCTGTTAATTAAGGTTCTAAAAATCTCCCTGAGTGACACTTAAAACACTCAAAGGATCATTTTGTGCTGACGCTTTCTGAACGTTTTATTCTGAATAATTTCACCACGGACGACTGCAGAAACCCGGGAACACTTTCAGCAGTCTTTGAACAGGACCACCTCTTTAAAATGTTGTGTTTTTCTTTATTTTTATACTCTGTTTTTAGCCTTTTTTTATTAATAATGTAAACAGGTTTTGTTTTATTTATTTTGTTTTCCATCTTATGTTATGTCCTTGTTTTTTCTTACGTTTACGAGTATTATCAAGTGAGATTTATCCACGTAAAGACGGATTCTACATATTCGATTCTGATCTTAGTTTATTTTGACATGCAGATTTTTTTTATGTCTTTTCATGTAAAGCATTCAGTGCAATTAACTTCCTTCTTGTACGTTGGGCTGCTTTACTTGTATGATAAAGTTTATTATTATTATTATTATTACTACTCCTCTGAATATTTACTTGAGCAAATTTAACAATACAACAATGCAAAAATACTGCAGTATGCAGCTTCTCCAGCACCTGTAACCCCGTGCTACAATACAGTGTTTATTATTACTGTTTGGTCATTATTTTTGTTGTAGTTTGTGGTTTGTGACTCATCGTTATTGCAGCCTGTCTCGATCTGGACACTCATGAAACACAGATTGTTAATCCCAGTGAGGATTTTCTGGTTAAATTAAGGTTACATACATTTAAATTACATTTATATATATATATATAAAAATGAAGTTTCAAATTAAAAATGTGCAGTTTAGCACCTGATACTCGGATGTCGCAGGGCACTTGAAGGCAACAAAGGGGGAAGTTTTCAAAACTGCTCAGAGCTGCATCATTATGTGACAATAATGCAAATTTGTCACAAAATAAAGAACATAAAAATCAAGTTTGTGGTCAGCGGGACTGTAAACAATATGAAATGTTCAGTTAATGGGCTAAAACATGCAAAACTGGTGATTCTGAACCAGATAATGATATCATTTCCTGCTTTCTTACTGTTATATTTCGGTCTAATTTCCACTCCAGTCGCGCTGAAAACCATTTATTGTACCAAATGTGCAGCGACGGACACATCCTGCTCTATTCCTGTAAAGTGACCCAGTTTCCCGACTTCCCGAGAGAGTTTCTCCATTTCTCTGACATTCTCTATCTCAAACACGCCTCTCTAAACTCCACACGTCGGCGAGGGAGCGCCGCTGTGGAGGCCGGCTGTGACCTTACAGGGGTTTGATCCGTCGGCCACCAGCAGCATGCGCAGCGAGCTCAGGTTGATGTCCTTCTGGTCTTTGTGGGCCACCAGAGCCCAGTGCATGTCTCTGGACTTCACACACGCTACCTTGGCTGCACACACACACACACACACACACAAACACACACAGAGACAGACGGGGAGAAAATTAGCATTTAATCTATTTCCCGCAGCGTTTGACGGACAGGTGAGTGGCATGAATGGACTGAGCTGAGTGGCAGGTGGAGTGTGTGTCTGACCTTTGTACTGGCACACTTTCTGGATCCATGACAGCGGGTTGACCTTCATCAGCGAGTATGGCACGCTGATCACGTGCATCATGTTCATCACGCTCTGCAGACACACGCACAATAATGACACAGTAACAATTAAGTGTTTTTTTTATTCTTTTAGTTCGAAAAGGCATTAAATGATCCATTTCAGATTTTAAATTAAGCTTTTTTTTTTTTAATATTATTATTATTATTTCTCATTTTCTTCAATAAAAATATTGATCAAAAGAACTGGGATTTTAGAGAATTCTGACTTTTCCACCTTTTTTTCCAATTAGTTGGCAATTAATTGTTGCGGCTGTAAATACTGACAAAAATATTTAAATACAGGATTTGATCTGTGCAAGTGTCAAAAATTTAGCTACAAAGCACGTTTTTTATTTATGGTAATCATCATCATCATAAATCATCAGCCTGCTTTTAAGTGAAAACAGGAAATGGGGTCATGCTCCCTGACCTCTGACCTCTGACGGGCTGATCTTACCGTCAGGATGCCGTGCCACAGGCCCACATCCTTCTTAAAGTCCAGAACGTTCACGATGGTCTCCGCTGCAGACAGAGGGGGAGAGAAAAGGGTTAAATTACTAAAATGATGGAGGCTGAGCCGTGTGTGTGTGTGTGTGTGTGTGTGTGTGTGTGTGTGTGCGCGCGTACCCTCGGTGTAGCTGCAGGACTGTGTGAGCGCCTGACAGTGTGTGAGCAGAGCGATCCTCGTCACCGTGACTCCCAGCACGCTGCCGTCCTTACAGGTTTTATACTGACACACAAACAACAGACGCGTCAGTGAAGACGGATCATCAGCTCAGATCAGCATCATCAGATTCAACATCATTTCAACGTAAAGTGAAGATTTATCACAGGATGAGCACAGAAACATCTACACAGAGTGAACAGGGTATTTATTTAGCACTGATCTTTGTATTTAGCTTTTCTTTTTTATGTAGGATTATTGTTATCTGAAAGGGGAAACATCCTCATAAGCTATTTTCGGTTTTGGTTCGACGTTCGTTTTATTTATTTTTTCATTTCATACATGTGTAAGTGCAAAAAAATAAAATGAAATGTCCAAAAATACATCTTCAAGTTATTATTTTGTCCATCCAAAGGTCCAAAAAAACTAAAAGATATTCAGTGTAAAATAGTAAAGAACATAAAATCCTCTTCAGACACTTTTTCTGGATGACTGACTTATTTTCTGTCAACTGAGTGATTGATTAATCTCAAAATAATCTCAGCCTTCATACATGATAGAGACACGTATGATGAGACACGTAATTCAGCAACTTATAACAAACAATCAATCATTTCTGTAAAGTACTGCACAGTTTTTTTGCTGTTTTAATTTGTCTTTTGCTCTCAGCAGCTATAAATGTCCCACAGAGTTTAATAAAGTACTCCATCTGTCTATAAAATAGATGACTTCTTTAATTCTGGTTGATTTATTCACTTTCTTTTTTTAATGTTCGTTCACTACATTAGCTGTTAAATTTCCGGCAGAGCAGCACAGAAGCAGCAGCCATCTGTCGACGAGGCGACCACAAGAGCGTCAGTTTAAATCAACAGAAACGAAGACGTCTCAGCTTCTGTTCAAGTGTCCACAAAAAAGGCACTTTATCATTGTGTGTGTGTGTGTGTGTGTGTGTGTGTGTGTCGAGCCTGGTAGCTCACCTCTATGTACGCAGTGTCGTTGTTTGCGTCTTTGATGTGTGGGAACCAGTCTCTGGGAGGTTTGGAAAGGTGCTTCGACTCCGTTACGAACCACAGTAACTTGGGCCAACCTGCGGGGACGGAGAGCGAGACGGCGTGTCCGAAAAGTTTATTAATGTCAATAAAAGACAGAAAAAAATGAGAAACTACAGCAAATAAAAACCCAGATTCTTCGATTTTTAACTTGATATGCTCAGTTCATGAGCAGTAATATTATTCCGGAAACATCAGTCAGAATATGAAAACATCAGTGAGGGTTTTGACGGCGGCGGCGTCTCCTCCTTCACTCCTCGTGTGCTCATTATGTGCTGAGTGCGACCTCCCCTCCCCCGCGCTCAAACATCTTCACAATCCGGCGATGATTGATGAGTCGGGCTCTCACCTTTGAACTGCGGGATCTCTCCTGTTGCGCTCTTGGGCAGTCCCTTATGGCAGGCGTCGCTGGTCAGCGCCACGGTAACGCCACAGCTGCCCAACAGGAATCCGATCTGCTGACTGCCGGCATCCTGTTGGACGATCAAGAGAGGGGGAAAGCAGATGGTTATGCTCACTCCTTAAATCAGAAAATAAAGGAGCAGTGTGTAAGATTTAGGGAGCTTTAGTGGCGTTTAGCGGTGTAGTTTGCAGATTGTAACCAGCTGAAACTTTTCCCTCTTTAAATCCCTTCAGGTTTCAGTGTTCAGGAGGTTTTAACGGGAGCCGAATTATCCACAGAGATCTCTTTCTCTCCAAAACAAACTGACCCGCTGATTTAAACCTTTAAAAACATTTAATAATTCAGTTTTACGTTAAAAATCTGTGTTTTTTCAATGCTGTTTGGCTCGTCGTGGAGGGGCTGCTAACAGTGCTACAGTGGCTCGATATAAACGGTTCATTGTACAGTAACGAAAACACAATGATTCAAAACTAAAAAAACACTGAATAAAGTATTTTTACGTTACATACATATCACACCTGTAGATGTAATTTCACTGAGCGAAACGCATTGCTCGTTCTGAATAAAACCCTAAAAAGTTTGTCAGTGTGCGGCTGCTGACTTTGTTTTTATGCTTATTTTCATTTGGTGATACACTAAAGAAAATATACTTATTACATTATATTCAATTTCTACCAATATATAACCCCAAATCCTACACAGTGGAGCTTTAACTCATCTTTAAATGCAGCTGTAAAAACATCTACTTCTACAAAAACATCCACACCTGCACAGACATCACAGGTGTTGGTGAAAGAACTGATGATTGCTGCTCTTTTTCTCTTCCTCAAACTCAACATTTTATGGAAAATCCTGCAGCACTGATGCAGAATGGGGGAAGGGGTTGAAGAGAAGCGGCCGACGTGCAGCGCAGAAGGCTTTTTCTCCTGCTGCTGCAGTCATCGCTGTGTAACCATGCCGACGCTGCGCTGACAGCGCTGCACAGACGCGCTGCAGACTGAGCGCCAACAGCCGACATCCAGTGAAGTGACGGCGGTTGAAAAACACGCTCAGAAGCTTTTTGTCAAAGTGCAGCCGTCCGTCCCTCAGACGTGTCGGTCCCGGGAGGTGACGGCGGGAGGATCAACAGTTGTAACCTCACTGATGGCAGCGTCTGAGCGTGTGATGGCGGGGCAGCGGGAGGGCTCGTTTCTTGCTTGTCAGACTCGCCTCTGACACGTTTCTCCGCTCGCTGCTCAGACGGGATTATTTTCTCAGGACTTGTTGCATGCAAACAGCTGAGACCCAAAACATTGTTTCAACAGTGTGTCGTATCACGAGACGTCCACACAAACAGAACCGAAATCAAAGCCAGCAGGAGCCCGCAGCTCCCGCGTACGAGTGAAAAACAGACGCGGCCGAGGCCGAGAGGATTAACGTTACACGGCAGCGCTGTAAAAATATAATTACCTGACCTCCTGCGGAGAAACTAATCCTGCGTGTCACAGCAAAGGGAAGAGCTGGAGGAGCGGCTGCTGAGGATAAGCTGCAGCCAGGTGACGTTAAGGCAAATGTTAAAGACCGTATAGTCTCTGAAACAACCATCTGCACTCAGCGGTTCTTCTTCATCGCTATATAATAACTTTATACAAAAACATATATTATTAAAAAATACTGAATTCAGAGCAGGATTAGAACTGAATATTAAAACACAACTTAGGAACTGTTTGTTATCTATGAGGGGGGAGGGGGTGCAAAAAGGGGGAGGCATGTCAAATCATTTTTAAAGCACTGGGGAGGGAATTATGGGGTTTTGGGGGGCTAGAGGAGGGGCAAACCTCTTTAAATGGCTCTATTTTCTATTTAAATTTCAGCCAATTTTAAAGAAAACTTGCAGGTTTGGAAGGCAAGGCTGAAAAATGTTTTTGTTGTTTTTTAAATTTTTGGACATTTTTGAAGAAAACATTTGGGGTGATTGTTTTTATTTTTCATTTTGGGTGATTTTTATAGAAAACACTTTTGCAATTTTAGTTTTCTTAATTTTTTATCTCTTATTTTTGGCAATTTTTCAGAAAGCATTTGAGCGATTTTTTTCTTTAAAATTTTTTGTGATTTTTGTAAAAAATATTTTGGGTTTTTTTTCTTTTCAGTTTTTTGGTGATGTTTGTAGGAAATATTTTGGCAATTTTTACTTTACATGTTTACTTTTAAAAAAAATCACAGCCAGAAACTGTAAAAACAGAAATTATTGTTGGATTTTTAAATTTCCGACGGTCCTTGGACACATTATGTGTTATTAATTAGATTTGTGAGACAGCTTTCCATGACTTTCCACAACTTTCAGAGGATATTTGTTTTTGAAATCTTTTCCAGACCTGGAAATTGATGTTTGCAAATTCCATGACTTTTCCAGGTTTTCATGACATTCATAAGAACCCTGAAGGTAAAAAACATTTCATAAAGTACCTTGCGACTCAGTGGGACCTCGATGGGAACAGGCACCACCTCAGCCAGCAGACAGCCGTAGAAGGCCACCATGAAAGCCACGGGGTCGTTGTTTGGAAACACCAGCGCCACCTGGGAGACGGAGGAGAGACAAGCCGGGGACGGAGGACACGAGTCAGATATCTCTAAAGTTTGGGACAAGCTCAGGGCAAAGAAAGTGAACCAAGAGTTCCTAAGCAACAAACACGGGTTCATTTATCCGTACGCTACATTCAGCCGTTTATTTAATTTATTGGATAAAGAATCACCTAGACGACCAACGATGAGTCTGAAAATCATTTCCGCTCAACAACTTTTGCAAACAAGGTGTCAGGGAGATTTCATAAACAACTCATTCACATCCTTAAAGATGCACATCACATGGCCTTTCACATACACTGGACGTGTGTGTGAGTGTGAGTGTGTGTGTGTGTGTGTGTGTGTGTGTGTGTGTGTGTGTGTGTAGGTGAAAACAGTCAGGACAAACTCTACTCTGAGACGGTGAAAACTAAAACCAGAGATTTCTTTGCTTGGATCAACTGTTTGATAATTGAAAAAACAATAAACAGACATTTTATAAAAAACAGTTTTAAAAATAAAGTAATCTTGTTAGCGCCGCTGCACTGAAATCAGCACGATTACAGAAACCAAAAACTGCGAGGTGGCGGAGGAGCGTGACTCACCCGATCACCCGGCCGCACCATGGGCTCCTGCTTGCTGCCCAGTTTGTGGAGGAT
This sequence comes from Plectropomus leopardus, assembly GCF_026936395.1. Classification (NCBI taxonomy): domain Eukaryota; kingdom Metazoa; phylum Chordata; class Actinopteri; order Perciformes; family Serranidae; genus Plectropomus; species Plectropomus leopardus. Next base: position 25,962,961 of record NC_142196.1, read on the forward strand.
GTTGTAGGCAAGCTTGATGCTGCGAGACCACAGCTTCCCTGCAGGGAGCAGGACGCAGGATCCGAGGGTGTGAGGGAGCAAGGGAGGGAGGAGAGGAGGGAGGAGAGGAGGGAGGAGGAGAGGAGAGAGAGAGAGGCAGGAGGGAGGGAGGAGAGGAGAGAGAGAGAGAGGCAGGAGGGAGGGAGGAGGAGAGGAGAGAGAGAGAGAGGCAGGAGGGAGGGAGGAGAGGAGAGAGAGAGAGAGGCAGGAGGGAGGGAGGAGAGGAGAGAGAGCGAGAGAGAGAGAGAGGCAGGAGGGAGAGAAGGGAGGAGAGGAGGAGAGGAGGGAGGGAGGGAGGAGAGGAGGAGAGGAGGGAGGGAGGGAGGAGGAGAGGAGAGGAGGGAGGGAGGGAGAAGGGAGAGACAGAGTTGACAGGAGATGAGTGTGTGCTCTTGGACTTCTATTTTGAGGACAAACGGTCAATAAAAGAAGAAAAATCTTCCTCGATTGATGACGTTTTAGAGTCTCAGCAGTCAGCAGAGGTCATCACTGACGTTTGGACAATCTGTTACATTCACACTGAATTTTATGTAAAAGTGAGTGTTGTCTCTTGAAATACATCAATTAAGTATTTAAAGACGTTAAATTTTGTTTAAGCTTCTTTTTTTTGCACCATCAACACTTGTTTTAAGAAAGATTATCCTAAAAAATACAGAAATACAATCCATGATAACAAATGATGAATACTAAATATAAACTCAGGATGTGTTTCAGTACTTTTTTGACAATGACCAAAGTAAGAGTATCTAAAACTGTAAAAAGTTAGTCAGATTCTTTGCATTTTTCTGATTAAACTAAAAGTTTTCGTAGTTTCCGCTGTATTTTTTGACACAAAGCTCCAGTACAGCTGCTCTGTAATGAGACGTTATAGTTGTTATAACATACATGCAGACAAGAGCAGTGTCAGAAGAAAAAATACTGAAAATATTACTGCACAGTTGAATAATTGCAGTATTGCAGCAGTTGAAATATTACAACAGTTGCTGTACATTTGTATGTGTATACAGGACAGCAAAGGAGTGCATGTGTGCATGTGGAAGCAAAGATTTTGATTTTCTACACGCTCCTGGAGGCTTTTTATCTCAGCTGCATGACGATAACTCTTTATTTTCTGCAGTTTCATCATCCAGAGCGTCCTGCAGTGAGTGCACCAGCAGAATAAACCGTAATTCTTAGATTATTTTATTAAATGTGATGTAACTGAGTGGCAGGAGCGCGTGGTTACCGTATGTGAGGACGTAGAGCGGCTTCCCTGCCGTGTCCAGGCTGGTGAGGCAGGGTGCTTTGGGGGAGATGGTCCCCCAGCGTTGGAGCGCAGCCTCCAGGGACGGCGGCCAGTTGGTGACGACCCCCAGCGCCTCGCCCCGCACCAGCATCATCTCCGCCCCCTCCGGCCGCGGCTGATTGGGGTCCGGCTGCTGGACTGGAGACGAGGAGACGGAGAACATCGTCAGCTCACAAAGCTTCACTGCTCGCAGTTTGTTTGCTCGTGAAAACGCCACGTGGAAACATTTAGCCGGAGCCAGTGGCAGTGAGACAGCTGTAAAGGAGCTGTAATCACACTCACATACACGGATAATTAATTAGGTGAACCTGTTATTAGCACAGTTGCACTGTGGGAACGTGGAAATGTGTGAATGGGCGGCTGATTCCCTTAAATATTTGGATTCGAGGCAGCAGAGGGGAAGATTTGGCAGGATTCAGCTTTGAGCCGCTGTCATAAAACGCAGATCCAGAGTGAATTAACCACAAATGAGCCGTGATCTACGACCACCGCTCCATTATTTACAACACACCGTGAAATACATCGAAATACACTAAAATACACATTTTCATACAGCTAGACAGCACTTTGATCGACAACAGGTTCTTCAGGGTTCCTACAGCTTTAGAAAAGTTAGATTTAACACTTTTTAAGACTTTTTAATGCCACTCGGGATTAAATTTAAGATCGACTTTCCAATAATCAAATTAACAAGGACCATTTTATTTTGCCAAAATGTTTATTTTAACAAAAACAGTAAAAACAGTTTGATTATCTATGTCAAATGTTGGAAAAATAACTCTTTTTTGGATGGAGCACATGGAAGACTATGCACATATTTTATAATTGTAAAGGTCTTTATTTCGTTTACCGGCAGAAGGGGAAATATCGGATTTCAGGCCTGTTTTCTGGACGATTTTGTGTTTCTTAATCTGCATGTGAGGTTCCAGGACTTGGATTCCCATCATGACGAGTTTAATAAAAGTAATTTATTTAATTATTAAAAATCAAAATCAAAAGATCTTAGCGATTATTTTGAGATTTTACAATGCAACGTCAGAAAAAATAGATTCAACTTCCCGCGTCTGAGCATTTTTACGACTATTGAAAGATTAATTCACGTCAGTTTAATACTAATTGATATCCACTGCTTTTAGATTAATGAATTCAATGCCTTTTTAAGGAACCGTGTCCTAAAGAAGACGAGCTGACGAGAAATGAGGAGACAAAGATAGAAAATGCAGCCAGATGTTGAGTCGAGCAAACAGCAGACAGACGCAATCATCTGCAGAGATCAACGTTCCTACTACACAGTACTTATATTTGAAAATACTTGGTAAAAAACTCTTTAAAGCACATATATTAGCAGCAGCTTTCATTTCTTCTGGATGATTTTAACACATTTAAACCTACATATTTCTACACTATTTATGTCTGTATTTACTGTGTAAGCACATTTTCACAATGAAAAAAAGTCATTATAATGAGAAACTCACAATATTGACTGAGTACTTTAAAAATATTGAGTAAGCACCGTTTCTCATCATTTTGACAAAGTTTCTCAATATGTTTGGATACTAAGTCACTGATTTGAAATACTCACTCATTATTCTGAGACACTGTCTCATTATTTATAAGATAATAAAGTCATTATTGTAAGATACTAAGTCATGATTTTGAGACACTTTAGTCATTATTTCAGGATAAGTGATGCATAACTTCAAGATACAAACTTATTATTTCAAGATAAATTGTTAACTGGTTCTGTCAATCTACGTTTGTCATTGTGAGTTTCTTGTTATTTTCAAATATTAACTCACTGTTTTGAGTTGAGTCATTATTTCCTGATAATTAAATAAATATTCTGAAATAATTCTGTCATTATTTTGAGCCGTTAAGCCATGATTGAGATATTAACTCCTTTTTTTGAGATCAGTAACGCATTATTTTGACTACGTAGTGCATTTTTCTGAGATAAGACACTCATTGTTTGAGATACTAATTATTTTAAGAAAAGTGACTCATTTTGAGACACTAAGTCATGACTTTGGGAGACTTTGTGATTATTTCAAGATAAGAAATCGCTATTAGAAATTATTTTGAGATAAGTGACGCATTATTTCGAGGTAACTGGGACATTATATTTAGAAACATATTTTTTCAAGATATTCATTATACTGTGATTTAAGTGATGATTTCGACATAAGTGAGGTATTACTTTGAGAACGTTTCTCAACATTTTGATTGTTTAAAGTTGGATTGTACGAGGCGTTTATCCATAGTCAGTGTATTACCGACAGTAGATGGCAGTCAGCATGGAGGCTAAGTAATGTGCTGCTGTGGACGGGGGAGCAGCAAAAATACTTTAGCCACCTAAAAAAAAGTCAATATCAGTTTAATTTGACATCACAAAACAGGAGCTGCTGATCCCCTGCTGCCTCCATCTGTACGTTTTCTTTGTGTTTATTTGTCTCTGGCATTTTTAAAGGGTAATGCCATCAAAATATTCTCATTTTAGTCTCCACTTAAACTGATATTAAGTATTTTTAGGTGTCTGAAACATGTTTTTCTGCTGCTCCATCCACAGCAGAACGGTACATCGCTTCCACGTCAGTAATCCAGTCTGCTTCTCCAAACCGAGCGTGCCGATGCCATCTACTGCCGAAAAATACACTGACTATGAATATTACCTCATACAGCCTCGCTCAAAAAACCCAAACTGTCTTTGAACTCGTCAGCAGCGTGTTGCGTCTGCAGGTGCTTGTTTTACACTCTGACAGCATGAGGTGAAGTGAAGCTGAACACCTGAGCACAGGCAGCATATGGGCCCCTCACCTGTCCAACGAGCTACATCCAAAGCATGAAAACAGACGGGATAACATGAGACAGACAGAATCAGAGACGGTTTCTAACCCTCCAGAAGTTCATCAAAGTCATCGACAAAGAACTCCCGTAGCGGAGGTCTGCGAGGCTGCTTCAGCGTGTTCACAAGCTGCTGGATTTTAGCGGACACGCGACTGCTCACTGGAACACCTGTAAAAACCCCAGACACACACATTTGTTTGTTGCACCTCATGGATGAGCTTAATTTCTCATATTTTATCTGCACTCTTTCCTACTTTGTATTGTAGCTGCTGCACAACTGCTTCCCTCAGGCTGAGAAAAGTTTTATCTCATCCTCCGGGGTAAGATGATGCTTTGAGTCAATTCCTCGCAGTGAAAATGAAAAGTTGTGGCTCGCATGGCCGTCCTCGTTATCTTATCAATAATTCCTCCAAACCTTAAACGCTGCAGCAGGTTTTATAAGACAGTAGGTGGGTTTCCATTACAGATTTGCGCAAAAATTAAGCAATATTTCCGACTGATGTTCTGCGACTTCTCCTCTGGTGAAAACAGCTTTGCTGCATGTCACCCCCCCTCTCCCCCTTTCACGCTTAAGCTGTCCTATCAAATAAAGGCAGAAAGCCCCAAAATAATCTTTAAAAAAACATTAGGGGTGCATTTCATCCTCAATTGCTTATTCGTGCAGATTATTCGTATTTTGCTCAACCAGCAGCAGGGAATCTGCAAAACATGCAAATAAAGAGTCGGCATGGGAGGAACTTTTACTCTGTAACACCTCAGAGTTATTTATTAATTCATTCTTTATTTTAATTTTAATTAAACGTTCGCTAAAGGCATTTAAACAATGTTTTGTGTTGGAGTTAGTTAGATTCCAAATTCTAAATTTCAATAGAAATGTTTTCATTTTGATTGTAAATGCAAATCGCTTCCAAATATCGGTTATCGTTCTCAATAAGTGCTAATAATCAATATCTGTATCAGCCCTAAAAAATCACTATCCACCCCTCATTCATTGTGGTGGAGCTGCTGAGTGGACGACAGACCGGTCGTTGTGCACAAATCTCAGTTTTTCGATAATGACTACATGATTGTGAAGCACGCTGAAAAACAGTCAATATTTCTTTAACCCTTTAAAACCTGAGCAAATCATTGTTTGTTTTCTGAAAAACACTGAGAGAAGAAAATGAGCAACGTGACAAGAAATTTAAAAAAAAAAAGAAAAAGAAAAAAACTGAAAATCAGCACAAAAAGATATAAAAAACAAGAATAAAATAAAAAGGAATAACTTTAAAAAAGAGCTAATATACAAACACGTGTGGTGTTTCCGTGACTTGATTTTAAACATGTAAATATTATTATTATATTTTTAGAAAATTTACACTTTTAATAATTGCATCTCAAAAAACAAACAAATAAAAAGATGTTCAGGTCTGTTCTTATCATCTTTTCACAATTTTCTGCAGTTTGCAGGGCACCTTATGGCACGTTGCTCATTGCTTTTTTTTAAAGAAACCAGTATTTTTTTCAGGTTTCGGAGGTTTTGATGCTTGTAAAAGGCGTCTGGATGCAGCACGAGAAAACTGAAGACGGTCCAGGTGTTTAAGGGTTAAAAAACAATAAAGGGTTAAAAGTCTGCTCATCCAGGGAGTGACATGAACACACAGTGTCATCGGTCAGTTCTCTAAGGCGACGGTCCAGTTTGAGCTGGTTTCGGTGACTCTTACCGTCGCCCGTCTCCATGCGCTCCGCGTTGCCGTACTTCTGCGTGTTCCTGGCGATGGTTCCCATGTTGGCCATGTGGTGACGCTCGGTGTGGGAGTGGGACGAGTCGGACGAGTATCCCGTCACGTCCGGGGGGGCCGAGTGGTTCTCTGGAGGGAGAGAGTGAGGCGGGCGGAGGGAGACGGACAGCCGGCGGTGACTCATTGTTCACATTCATCTCTGCTCCGTTTGTCGAGCGCTTTGTTTTATTGCCAGATAATCACATTACGATGTTTCTGTGGTAATTTGGGTCACATCCACACACAACAAACACAGGAGTCAATCTATTTAATGCCTCGCTCTAAACGTTAGATCCGGTGCAGCCTCGAGCACATTTCAGGTTCTGTTCAGCACAGATCTGAAATCAACATCCAGAGGACCCGGCGCCAGAGACCCTGCGCTCGCTTAACCCTCAGGGACGGATAGGTTATTTAGGAATTTTTTATTTTATTTTTTAAAAATAATTCATTTTTTGTGTTTTTTGTCAATCTTAAAACATAGTTGCATCATGACAAAACCTGACATTTAAAGGGTTAAAATTCAGAAAATTAATGAATATTTGATATTCATGATTAGGACTGATGTTGATAAAAAAAAAAAATTACTCAACGAAAGTAGAAAATAATAAAGTATTATTTTTTTATGGACAGATGGAACATTTTGTCTTATAAGAATAAATTATCATGAAACAGTTCACGGGATAACGAGGTAAAACATTTCTTGTTATTACGAGATCAATGACGTAATAATGTGAAAACATCTTAATAAAATATGAAAATTTTCACGTTATTTCCTGATAATAATCTTTTTTCTGGATGCTTTCGTAGTTTCTGATGTATTCCTTCATTTATAAAAGTCTTATCTTCTGTTTGTCATATTCTGTATGTTTATTTTTGACGTAAAACACTTTAAAATGCCTTTGCGTCTGAAATGTGAGATATAAATAAACCTCCTTTGCCTTGTGAAACTTAAATGAAAGCTTGTTTTATCATACAAAGTGTAAAATGTTGACATAAAACCTGCTTTCACAGACATTATTAGATGACATCTAACTGAATTCTCTTTAACATGAATATCCGGAAATAAAAAACAAAGCACGTCCTTTCATCATAAGCAGCTTGTCAATAACTGTTAACGTCCAAAAATCAATAGCAAACAGAGTGCAGAGCGCGCCCACGTCGAAGGCCACTCTTCAGATCTCTGTTCAGCCGCCTCGACCGCTCGTCAAAATGTTGTCTAAATCTAAAAATCAATATCTAAAACGGGTCCCGTAAGCGCGTGTTTCAAGGAATAACAAGCAAAGATGTTTTTATGGAAGCCGATATTGAACTGTGACCGAAACGCTCGTGTTAAGTGATGGCGTGTTGGACGTACCGTCTGACTCCAGCGGCGGAGGCCACAACATGTCAGATCCAAACTCACAGGACCGTCGCAGAGAGCCTCCGTTCTCGGCCACGCTCAGAGCTCCCTTCCTCTTCAGAGACAGGTGGCCGATACCTGAAGAGCGCACACAGGTGTGTTACAGTGAGGTCCGGGATCGGCCTGAGAGACAAACTCTGCTCACGTAAATAACAGAATAACAGTATTAAATAAAAGCAGCAGTAGCTGCCTTACTGTAACGCGTCCCTGACAGCGAGTACTGAAAAGTACCAAAAAACATATTCTAGTTCACTTGTGTTTCCATCAGATAGAAATTATAATTTTACATCTTTTACAATCAATGTTTTTCTTTTTTTTTAAAATGTTTCTAAAAAATGTCACAGATACAAAAAAGTGTCGTTTCTTATCTGTACGAATATTCAGGCATAAAATCACAAATGTTAAACCATACACAAAACTCTAATGTGCAATTTTTTACTTTTTCAAAAATGTAAATATTCTATGAAATACACTGGGTGTCATATGAGACAAAATCCGATTTTTTGGAAATGGATGTTTTTTTATTTTTCAAAATCTATTAATGGCATTATTTCAAAATCTGCGAGTGTAACATTAAAATTCATGGAAGAAATATTACTTCATTTAACAGCTTACAGCAAGTGGAATTTAAGACTTTTTCACAGCAACTCGATATCAAATTTCCAAATTTAAAAAAAAAAGACTGATTTCACTACAACTAAAATTTGGGGGTAAAATAAATAATTATGCCAAAATATTCACTTAAATATCAAACATGACTTTTGGGTGACAGATAGTTGTATTCTGTGATTTTTTAAATATTTTTTTTTAGTTAGCTATTATTTTAAGACTTAATGCAATGTCAAAAAAATATTCAGAAAATTGTACCTTTTTTGTCACTTGAAGACATTTTAAGGCCAATAAAGGCTTTATTTTCAGACTGATTAATTCAATGCCTTTTAAAACGTTTTTAGGATCCACAGGGAGCCTGACCTTTACACAAACTTTTTTTAGGACCCACATCAATTAAAAATCAGGAGCTTTTTTGGCGTAGGAATCCGAAAGTTTAAATTTGGTGCCTAAACCACCAAACAAAGCGTCTGTATTTTCATGACCTGAGAATTAGACGATCAAGAGTTTGTCTCCAGAGTCGCACGCAGCTCCTTTAACGAGACATTTTTAAGACAAAAGGGTCCAAATGTTACAAAAGAAGAAGCGTCTGTCGCTCCCGAGGCGGTCACAGTCTTACCGTGGTGTGACTGCGACAGGTGGCTCTGCTGGTGGTGCAGCTGGCCCAGGTGTGTGTGTCCCAGGTGCGTGTGCGCCAGGTGCGAGATGTGCGTGTGCGCCAGCGAGTCAGCCAGCCGCCCGGCGTTGCCGCTGCCTCCGCTCTGCGTGGACGAGGACGAGGAGGAGGTGGAGCCCAGGTGGGCCGGGCCGAGGTGGGAGGGGCGGCTCATCCAGTGCTCCATGCCCGACATGTCGTCACCTGGGCCCGCCTCCTCCTCCGAGCCCGACGACGAGTCTGAGCACAGGGGGGACAGGCCTAGTGAGAGTCAGGATTGGTTAACAGAAAACCTTCACACAACATCAACACAACATCAACAAAACATCAGCAACTAACTCAACTGCTGAAGAGAAAACCTCCATCCAACGTGAAAACAACTGTTTGATATTTTAGGAAATACGCTCATTTCTACAGTTTACGACAAATCGATATCAGTCTCTGATCTGCATCTTAAATGTGATCCAAGAAATAATCAGGAGCATGACCCGACTCAGTGTTTTATGACTCAGTTTTGTACATATTAACCCTTTAAACCTTTTTTTTTTTTAAAAAAAAAAAAAGCAAAACAGCAACAAACAAGATAATGAAACAGTTTTTAAAAATTAAAATACTTCAGTAAATAACTAGTAATTTTTTTTCAAATTACTGTTGTTGGGGTTTTTTTTGCAATTTGCCAATCTTCCTAAGTTGCTTATTTCCACTTTCACCATGTTTTTAAATGAAAGGAAAAAAGCTAACCAGCTGCTGATCACAGTTTAAACTGACTGTGCATATATGAGTTTGGTATCAATCTTTTCATCCAGCTCTCGGCAAAGAAAAAAAGTGCATTTTCCAAAATGCTGAGCTACGCCGTTAACACACTGTTACCCTGCAAAACAGAGGTTTGCAGCTGCTGTGGTCACAGCTCAAAAAAGAGTTCATGTGAATAAATATATTTGCGTGTTGTGTGTGTTGTGTGGCTTTGGGAGATCTGTAGACATCTTTAGCTGAATATCAAAATGAGCTAAAAAGTCATTTAGTCCAAACTTGAACTAAATACTTCTGCGAATATCAATAATTTGGCAGCACGGGCCGTCTGGATTAATATCAAACTGGTGATTCCACTAACATGAAGCTAAGAACATAATTATCCTTCTCAGGTGAACGTTTCCATTAACGCAGCGCTGTTTCTTTCAGCTTTCATTACTTCCACGTCAGCCGAATGTGACTGCTGATTACGGTTTTAACTCGTGTTTCTTTTCAAAGAGCGACTGTCAGGAGCTTCAGCTCTCACTGAAACTACGTCCGTGTGCCACAGAAGGATTATTAGCTGTTTCTTTGTGTGATTTGTTTCTATTTCTGGTCAATAAATGGACTTTGTGGCTAAAAGTAAGGACATACTTTTGGTTTGTGGCTGTTTTGCAAATTTCTGCAAGTCAAGAGTAGGCTGGTTTCCATTAACCCTCAAAATGCAAAAACTGAAATTCCAAATATAAAATACGTCTAATGGAAACGCATCAATTTCGAAAAAAAACTTAATTAAATAAACTTATAAAATAAACGTAATTACGACAATACTTTTTAAAATGTCATTATAAGCGCTGTACTGTATTTTATTATGTGTTATTACAACAGTGGTGTATTTATTATATGACAGAAGCTACTTTATTCAACTTTATTGTAACTGATTTTGTATTTTTTGTAGTTAACACTAGTATAAAGGACATTTAAAAATATCAGGATATATATTGTGTATTATGATATAGCCTTAAAATATCACAATATTATTTAAAGCCATATCACCCAGCAGCCCTAGACAGAAGTCCAAAAACGACTGCGAGTCAGACCTTATAACAAAACCTCGCTGACGCTCTGAATGTGACCGAATCCCTGCAGCCTGGTTCCAAAATGTTACTCTAAATGGCCTCAGTTTTGACATGTTTAACTATCACATATGGATGTCATGTTTGGGTGTCCACATACTTTTGGCCTTTTAGTGTAATTCAGAGTCGGGCTGTAAGGGGTCGTGCAGACGTGCACTTCAGACGCGCTTCAGTCAGCCGACAGCGGCGTCCACATGTGAGCCTCTTAACGATGAACACGTCTGATTTTTGGGGTTTTGAAGGAAATTGTTTGAGTTCATTAAAACAAAAGTTCAAAGCGAAGCGGCGGACCGTGACTCACCACTAACGTTTATGATCTCTTGAGCTCACAGACCCGAAATGTCGATAATTAGTCAGCATACATTGAAAAAGCCACAAGAACCAATTTTACCTTAAACTGGCCTCAAGCTGCGATTCAGAGTGAGAATTTAACTCTTTAAACACAGAGGAGCAGACGCACAATAACAGGCCGAATTATACGTTATGAGATCCTTTGTGGAGACGTCAGCTCCACTTAAGAACTCTCTCTTAAAAGGTTAAAAAGCAAATTACCGGAGAGGAAAATGATTACGTTTCCTTCATTAAAATTCAATCAACACCCAAATTGTGACATCAACTCTGATTACGTTCAATCCGATGAGCTCGTGTCGGAGGGAAAGGTCGACTTCAGCGGCCTGCTGCGGCCAACTTCTCACGGGGACACAAAGACATTAAACAGCAGCCAGTGATAACCTCCTGTTTCTGACGTTGCAGCTGCGTGTTCGGTTTTTACTGAAAATCTGTCAGTGGGTTTGCATGCCTCAGTCTTTTTTGGGTGAAATGAGTGAGACGGCATTACGACATAATCCTGTCTGGGCACAGGGCGGCCTCTGCGGGTCACATTTTAGGCTTAGTGCAGCCCGCTGCAGACGAGATAATCGACATGTGTGTGCTTTATTCACTTTAAATCGCTCAGATATTTCAGAGTCACAGGAAATTTATTACACGCTCGGTTACTTTTAACCGAAGTGAAAAGATGATAAAGATACTCGGACAGTGTTGTGAGTTATATGCACAAGGTAACATGTCGGCTCATAAATCTGGTCGTGCGCAGCCTGTGAGGACCTCTCGTTTCTCTCTTTTCTGTGTTTTCTGTCCTGTTTTCTGTCCGTCTGTGGCGTCACTGCAGAAGAGAGCAGCTCTCAGAGGCTGACTGAGGCCTAAAATGACAGGATGAGGCTTCTGCTGCTGAAAGCCTCTTGAACTTCGAGAGCGAGCCAAATGTTTGTCAGTGTTGGTGTTCGCACTTGTTCTGCTGCAATAATTAATCGGATTTCTCGGTATATGTGTGAGGTGTTTTAGCAGCGCCTGCAGGTGTGTGTGTGCGTGTGTGTGTGCGTGCGTGTGTGCGTGCGTGTGTTTGCATGTGTCTCATCACCTGGAGGTGTGTATGCATCCATGGAGGTCTGCACCACCAGCGAACGTCTTTTGGAAGGCATCGGCACCGCCACCTTCCTCTCCACGTGTCGCGCCAGCACAGCCTGCACCGCCTCGGTGTGGACGTCTAAGAGAGAGACAGAGACAGAGACAGAGACAGAGAGAGAGAGAGACACAGAGACAGAGAGAGAGAGAGACACAGAGAGAGAGAGACAGAAAGGGACAGAAAAACAGAGTGCTCTCAACATTCTCAAAGACATTTCAGATTTAAAAACAGACAAAAAATCAAATAAATAAATAATAAACAATTAAAATCAAAATAAAAATCAAGGAGAAAAAACAGCTCTCGGAGGGGAAACTTGGACCGGCTCTGTCAGTAAACTTCGTATCTACATTAATTTGAAATGTTGTCCCTTTGACTCATCGGTGTGATTCTCGTGCAGGTGGGCGTGTCTTTACCTGAGCGGTAGCGTTCGTCTCTGGTGCCGGAGGTTCGCCGCCGGTGGAAACGGGCAGCAGAGGGAGGGCCGAGCGGGGCCCGGTGAGACATGGGCCCCTCCATACCTACAGAGGCAAGCAGGCAAGCAGGCGGACAGACACACACATATATAAACACACACACACACACACACACACACACACATATGCACACACACGTTTCACAAAAGCAATAAATAACAGTGCCCGGGGGAAAAAAAAGGAAAAAACAAACATGGAGATGATTTGAATCGGCAGAAAAATTATATTTTTCTGACATCACAAAAACAAAGTAAATAACTTAAAATTAAATTATAATAACGTGGTCGCACTGTTGCACTCGGACGGGAAATCCCTCAGTGTTTGAGCTGCATGAACGATAAAGACTGAGTGTGTGTTTTAGTTGCAGTGAGGCCTGATATGTGTGAGTGTGTGTGAGTGTGTGTGTGTGTGAGTGTGTGTGTGTGTGTTCAGATCCAGAGGCCCAAGCTGAGCTCCAGGGAGTCTTAACCTACATCCACTAACGGCGGCGCTGAAGGCTGAGTGGATAGCGTATGATCGCAGCTGTGTGTGGTGTGGGGATCGATGCCCCGCCCGTCATACGTGTGTGGGGGAGGTCAGAGGTTGCTAAATTACCTCCAGCATGTGGAACATATGCCCTGATCAGTTTGGACCTCTTCTTCTCATAACCCTTCTGAGTGATGTCCCCTGCAAACAGATAGAGATAGATAGAGAGTGAGAGAGCCAGCGGCGGCTGTGGGCTGCTTCTTTTTATTTTTTATTAATTTACTCAGAAAATAAGAACATGTTTCATGTCGGCTTAAATCTGATTTTTGCGTGGAGGGCAGTGCTGGTGGCTTGTTGGACATTTAAGCACATGGCCCCTCAGATTGAACGTGAGACGCTCGTCTCACGTCACACAGCCTCGTCTGTCTCTCGCAGTCTTTTAATGTCTCTGTCTAGGCTGTTGATTAAAAGATAAAAATGAGAAACGTAAAAAAAAACAAACATAAATAAACGATGTGATGAATAATGATGGAAATGAAGACAGAAAGAAACAAGAATAATGTAGACTGATCAAATCAAGAGTCTACCGGCGTGCACGGGGAGCCTCTGAACCGGACAATCATCACAAAGCTGTCAAAGTCATTTTGTTTTGTCTGCATCTCCTTTAACCCTTTAAAGCCTGGATCACAGAGCAAACAAACATACGTTTTCTTTTTCTGGGTTCACATACCCTTCACAAGTATTAAAATCCTCAAACCGCGAACAAACTGGTTTGATTTCTTCTGAAAATACGGGAAAAAGTCACAGAGCAACATGGCAAGAAATGCCCTGCAAATTGCAATAAGTGGATTCATAAAAATATTGTTTGAAAAAAATGAAAATGTCTTTTCATTATATTCATAATTATCAGTTATACGAAGCATCTTCTGATAAGTTAAAGTTAAGAGCACTCACTCTGCAGCAAAATCTGGGGACCAAACATACGCACAGTATAAAAAAAAATTCAACCTGAAGCGGTCTGAGTCGACTCAGGGGTCTCCGACTGACGATCCGAATCCCGACTTTCAAGGGTCAGTCCTAGTTGTTTGTAAACACTGAATTTTCTGTTTTGTAAGAGCGCTGCTTTTCCTTTAAGTGTACTTTATGATTGTAACCTCGTGCTCTGCGCTCTGCAAACAAACCTGTGACCCCTGAGGACTTCCCGACCGGACACAAAGGTTTTCATAAGTCATGAAATATTTACATTGCTACTTTACAAAAAACTGCGTGATGAAGAAGTGGAACTACGGCATCAGCACAAGCTTCACACGAAGACTTCAAAGACGACTGAAGTGGACTCGGCAGAGACGCTGGACAGACAGACAGACAGAGGTCAGTGTGGACAGGCCGCCATGCAGAGACTCATTACAATCCCTGAGGGGGGTTTCCGTTGCCTTGGCGACCAGTGAACCCCCCTCACCACCACCTGTCAATCACAGCACCCCGGGGCCCTCACAGCGAGGCTAATATGAGCTAATACCTCCTCGTTTGTCCCCATTAAATGCTGTTAAACTGCCTCGCTCCGCTGTTCTAATTATTGATTCTTATTTTATTGCCACAGAGACGATTAACCCGCCGATTAACGACAGGAGAACCAAATCAAACACGACGCTGAGAGACAAACACAAGAGCAACATACAAGCCAGCTGTCAGATGTGCGTCCAGCATCACTGAAACTTTGTGAAACCAAATACAGGAGAAAAGTTCCACGTGTTTCAGGAAGGTGGAAAACATTTCCAGGTAATGTAAGAGAACATTTTAATACATAAACGCTCGTGCTAAACGCAGCACTGAAGATATTATAAATAGCCGTTAATATCACAGATGCCAGCATTAATCTTTTTTTGTAAATCTCTTTGCTTCAATCACGACAGAAACACATGTTTATGCATTTATGACGTCAAGTCGTATATAACGTTATCAGTGACTTCGCCTAGTTCAAAGTTTGCTTGCTTGCTGCAGTTAACAGATGCAGATACTAAAAAGTGCAACTACTAAAGTAAATGATAGCTACTAGGAACAAAACAACGAAATATATCATTTTTTACCGACACTGTTTCCATGCTTTCTGCCATTTCTGCTGCACTGAAACATCACACAAACATCGAAATGTCCCAATTTTGCGCTCATGATCACTAGTTCATGTTGCTCGTAACTCGTAGATACAGTAAATAGGATATTTCTGAGGAGCACATGACGGCAGCATGAGTTACAGCAGCTGATAAACTGACACAACACTTCTCTTTATCCACTTAAAACACCCCAGCTGTCCACAAACATTATTAGAAAAGGATTTTTTGTTGAATTTAGGTTGTGAACAAAGAAACTGAAGCTGATGGATAACGGTGACAGGGCTAACTGTTAGCATCACACGGCTCAGTGTCAGTTTGAGTTTTTGGAGGTGTTTAAATGTATGTTAAATGATGTTAGCTGCTGCTGAACTAACACACCAACTCTGTCACAGATATTTGGGACTAAAGACGACAACATCACTCTGAAGCAACAGGTGAAACGCTTCAGCTCACAGCAGGACAAAGACGCGCTCTGATCCCTCATCTCGTTTCCAAAAATCTTGACTCACCGGCTGTATTTGTTGTTGCTTGTGTTCTGCTGTTTGAAGCTGTTTCATCTGAAATAAGTGAAACTATCACACCTGAGTGGTGACACTGTTACTCCGTTTGGCAAAAGATGAACTCAGCTGTTTGCACACAGACTATTTTGGGGTTTTTTCTTTGGAGGGGGGCTACACACAAGTTACAGCTGCAAACAAATGCTGAACGCAAACTTACTGAAAGACGCAAAAAAGAGGCATTTCTTCAACTCGGCTTCAAAAGCAAAATATTCCAAATCGAGACTACAAATCGAGAGCTTACAGCAAGACTTCAGACTTTTTAAGACTTTTTTAATGCCATTTGGAATCGAGTTTGACACCAATTTTAGGAATAAGGATATTTTTATTTTGCCCAAATGTTTTTTTTAACATAAAACATGACTTTTGAAAAGAAAAAGTTAACAATCTTTTTTAGAGTGGAACACGTCAAGGACAATGGACATATTATATAATCATGAAAGTCTATTTAGTTTACTATCATAAGGGGGAAGTATCTGTCATTTCTGGACAGTTTTCAGGGCGATTTTGTGTTTAAAAGAAGGAATTTATTAAATTATTTAACAAAAAGTAGATGTTACCAAATATTTTGAGACTTAACAATGCAATATCAGAAAAAAAAGATTAATAAAATCTTACTTCAAATGTCTTTTTAAGACATTTGAAACATTAATTTAAGACAATTTAATACCATTTAAGGCCTTATTTTTTGATTAATGAATTCAATGCCTTTTAAGACTTTTTAAGGATCCGTTGGGATCCCGTTCATACCAACGCATTTCCTGCAGCCTGCTCGCTTGTGCACGACTCAAACGTGCACAATAGTGTTGCAAATTGATGAATTACACACAAAAAAAAGACAACGTGGACGCATGTCTGCTGCAGAGCTGTTTGTGAAGTGGGAGTGTTTTTACGAAGAGAGGAGTGAATGAAAAACAGAGCGAAGGAGGGAGAGGAGTGTCACATATCCATGTTTTCAAGATCCAGAACCAAAGACAGACAGATAAACAGATAGACAGATAAACAGACGGACAGATAGGTAGATAAACAGACAGATAGATAGATAGACAGATGGATAGATAGATAAATAGATCAATTCGTAAAAACAGAGAGAAAGCCAGAGAACGACGAGTCTACTTTTCACAGTCGGACCATGGAGAACAGCCAGAACATCTGGGTCCAATCTGCTCATCTGCGCAGCGCTGTGAGTGTGTGTGGTGTGTATGAGTGTGTGTATTATGTGTGTGAATGTGTACATTGTGTGTATGAGTGTGTATGGGTGTGTTATATCTGAGCGAGGCCTTCTCTCAGATCAACCGCAGCATAACAACATTCCTGCTTCTTCTCTCACACACACACACACACACACACACACAAGGTCCATGGGGAGACGCCATCTTCCACTCGCAGCGCAGCAGAGCAGGGAGGGTGTTGCCTAGCGACGGTTGTCATGGAGAGAAAAAAAAAAAAGGCCCAAGACGGCCATCTTGGATTTGGAGCATCAGATGTGAGAAGTGGGGTAATGATACCTGCCAGAGTGTGTGTGTGTGTGTGTGTGTGCGTGTGTGTGTGTGTGTGTGTGTGTGTCATACCAGTCAGTATTGGCAGCCTAATTACTTTCCTGCGTCTCCTCGCTCCCTCTCCTCCCTGCTCCCTGACACTCGGCTGTTTTAATGGCACACAGCTGAGGGAGAATCGATAGCGGCCGACTGCAGATTGGAGTTTTTTCCGCCCGCTGAGATTGTGCAGCCAAAAGGTCTGAGCTTACCCAAAAAAAAAAAAAAAAGCTCTCTGAAAACTCATTTTGGCAGGTTCACCACAAACCTGTGATGTCGTCTGCAGCGAACTCATCGTCCCTGACTCTCTCTCATTTCTATTCCTGGACGTTCGTGCAACAGATTTCACCAAAAACTGACCATAAAACTGACAGATTTCAAACTGAAACTTAATGTTTTCTGTATTCTGGTGAAAAAATAAAACAAACATATTTTATTTTATGTTGAGATCGCTCTGAACTTTGAGGTCTTTGTGCCTCCTTTGCTTTTTTAACACCGAACCAAACGACGGCGGCATCACTCCGCTCCAGTGTGTGATTGTACGCCGCATCGCCGCTTTGCAGAATCAAAGGAGGCGTGACGTTTAACACAGCGTCAGCTTTCAGAGTGACATGAAACATACGTGACGGCAGCACTTTCTAAACAACAACAACAGCCTTAACGTGTCAATAACACGCATTTATCTTCTGTTATCTGGCGGCGGATCTCGTCCTCTGCTCAGACGGTAAAGAGCTCCTCACGGCTGCTGCTCGTCTTTGCATTACCCGCTAACAAAATCTCCCGCGGCGGGTCGCACGCATTAACACGTCATAAATATGTCACACTGGACCTACCCGTGGTCACGTCTTTCCCAAACCCCCAGGAAGTGCACCAGGCTCTGAGGTCAATTTTAAATCGTGGCCAAAAGTGGAAATTAACCCTCCAGGTCGGTGATGTAATGCCCAGAAAACAAACTTACATTGGGAAAGAGACGTCTGTAAATCAAAATCATTTTTTGTGAGCCTCAAAACCCAGAAAAACAACTCATTTCACTATCGAGACTTAAGCCATCCAGTTCCATAACATTTGGAAAGTCTAAAAGAACCGCAAGATTAGACGGCGCATTATTCCCACCATGTACAGGCACTGCCTTTCCTGACACGTGCAACACGGAAAATCTGCATGCAGACTTTCGGATTTCTGTGGAGAAACAGCTTTAAGTTTGACAATTATTTCCACAGTTAGCTGATTGTTTGGTCTTCAACCAACAGTTTAAAAACCAAAGATGATCAATCAAGAGGACGTGGCATCTCAGATCAGGTAAGCAGAAGCTGTGGTTCTTGTTTTCAAATGTTATTTTATGTACAGTTATTTATTGTACGCAGAAAAGTCTCTGTCCCCTCATCCATCCATCGATCAAAACATCAATCAATCAATCAATCTATCAGTCTGTTTCTGCTGGCCTCTCCTCCTCTCTGCTGTCTTTTCCCGCAACATTCATTTGATCTCTCTGTTTTTTATCACATCATCATAAAAAGCCAGTCCTCCCACAAAGCCGCCATGGTAACCAAATCTACCTCCAGCAGGCATGCACGCATACACACGCACAAACGCACACACACACACACACACACACGCACACACACGCACACAATCTGAGTACTAAAGTATGCGTCATGCGTTGGGACCTTGGGCTGTCACCACACTCACATGCATGAACCCGTGTGGACTGCCGAGTGTCCGCTGGACCTACAACGCATGTGTCCCCAGCAGAGCCAGGGGCCACACACACACACACACACACACACACACACACACACACACACACACACACACACACACACACACACACACACACACACACACACACACACACACACACACACACACAGTAGCAGAGGCAGCCAAGTGTCACGTCCACAAAGGCAGTGGGTTAAGATGCCACCAGAAGAAACACGACGACGTCACAAACAGCTGATTATTTTCCCTCTTTATTATTCTTCATTTCCTTTTTTAATAAATCTATTAATCTTCCGATAAATCTGCTGATTATTTTCTGAGTCCAAAGTGACGTCTTTAAATATCTTTTTTGTCCAACCACCAGTCAGAAACCCAAAAATATTCCATTCACAATAACATAAATCTGAGAAAAGCTGAAGATTTTTTTAATTTTTAGAGGCTTAAAACAGAAAATACTCTGATTTTTTATTCAAACAACTGACTAATTAATTAACTGACCTATCAGTGCAGCTCTGCTATTTAGAATTACTGATAATTACACATCAGTTATTGCAGCCTGAAATAACGTCTTAAAAGTTGCATAAAAAAGTTTGTGAGCAAAATTTAAATGTATTAACAACATTTTCACAAACGGTTAGAGTCAGTGACATAAGAGCATTTGTTGCTATTTGTGTCTTTTTTTTCGATAAGTTGTGATACGTGTTTGTCATTATTTTTGACACGTTACAGGGTAAACCAATAATCAGTCAATCAATATTAAGGATAATCTCATGCTGCAGCCGGTGAGCCGCCTGCTCTCTGCTTTGTGAGGCTAAACGAGCCACTGTTTGATGTTTCCGCTCCATAAATGACACTAACTGCTCATCAATTATCAAAATTAGACTCAATTTTCAGTCCAACACTTAATCCACTGACAGTTTGGCGACACCTCTCTGCTCGTCTCTCCCTCGTCTCTGTGATCGCATTAAAAGGTTTGACTGGCAAATTCAGACAGACGCAAACAAACACGGAAATTCAGGATTTTCTTCAAATACACTTGATTTTCATTTTGCTTTTGTGCATTTTTAAGACATTTGCTTGTTTCAACCTCTGAAGTATTTGCTGTTTTTTCTGTTTCATATCATTATAAATTGTATATATTTACCTTTGGATTAGTGATTGGATAAAAAACATTTGAAGATGTCACTTTAGGAACTCGATTTTCAACGATGTATCACACTTTATGGACTAGACGGTTTATTAATGACGGCAGATTCACTGAGAATGAAAACAGTTGCCGTTCGCGGTCCTGATTCTGCGGGATGTGAGACTGGAGGAGGGTGTTTTTTTACCTGCGACAACAAACCTGCGGCCTGGTAGAAGACGTGTGATCATAACAGACACAATCAGAAAAGACAGGGAACAGAAGTCTGTGAAGCTGATGAGTTTGGATATAAAAAAGTGTAAAAGTGGCCATAAACGGTCTCTCCTGGTGGAGCGGCAGCTGAGGCTGATGGGAACTGTGAGCGGTGGGTTACATGCAAACAGCGACCTCCACGGCTGAACGTAGGCGGGTTTCCGTTAGTCCTAAAAATGCCTATTAGAATAACTTCAATATCGTAAAAACTCCCATGAGGGGCAAATAAAGTTTTTACGCTCGTAAGACGTGGTAATTATAGATTTGTGAAAGCCATATTTCAGAAAACTGGAAACACATTTTTTGGCTTTTCTAGATGCAGCAGGAGCTACAAGAGGTGTGACTGCAGCGCAAAACTCTTCAAAAATTACACATTATGTTTCAGACAAACAGTTATTGTCTAAACATGGCTACAGGCAAATATAACGTCTAATATATTATTTCTTGGGTTTTTTTGAACGATTAATTTACAGTAATCGAAATCATAAATCTGCACCTGAACTGTATTTTTCCAGAGGAAGCTTTCTCTCACTGATTTTGTTTTGTTTGAAAACTACAACGATGGGAAGTCTGATCACACGATTATACACCTCGCCTTTGTTGGTAGGTTATTTATTTATCTGTTATCTAAGTCATGTTAAATCCTGATTCTGAATTTCAGCCAATCGTAAAAGCCTGCGCTCTTCTTCTGTCAACAGTCCCGTTATACAACACACCCACAGCTGCAGCCCACAGCGGCGCTCTGCTCATTGTATTCAGATGAAGCTCAACAGGCGTCTGAAGGAGACGGACGTCATCTCCAACGAGTGACTGACAGCTGACTCTATTCTGAAAACACACCGACGCTGCGCCGCTCGCTGAGCTGTCACTGCTTCACATCCTCTCTTAAACCAGAAACACATGGCTTTTGTTCCCTCAAATTTAGCCTCAAGTATTGACCAACAGGGCGGTTATCAAACCTCAGGGCCGCTCTGGTGACACGAGTCCGCAGCAGAGTGTGGAAAACTACCCAAACACGGCATCAAATTTCTGATCATATTCATAGTTTTTGATCAGATATAAAGAACAATTTCAGACGGTGTTTCGTTTAGGCACAGGCGGAGTACTTTGGCTTAAGTTTCTGCTCCTCAGATGGAGGAGGAGTACAGTACTGACACTCAGGCGCCAAAAACACTCAAACGACGCTCTGCCCTGTTAACCAAAGCAGAACCAAACACCGGTTTAATGATCGTCTACCCAAAACTCACGGATTAGTCTGATTCCAGCTGCTGGACTCTGAACTCTCACAGGATATTTTCCCGTCAGTCTGCAAGCTCCGATTATTTCTGACCATTTTACTAATGTGACATTCAGAGCGTTACTACGGAGGAGGAGAGGCGTCACGCTTGCTCTGTGTGTGTGTGTTGTGTGTGTGTGTGTGTGTGTGTTGTTATCAGAGCTTCTCTGTGGTTTGTTGTTGCTGTGTGGTTTGCTAGATCGGCTGCACGTGCATGTTCGTGCATGTGAGCTTCCTGCTGGCTGGTTTTCACTGCGCTGATATGCTTGTTTACCGCTGACGTCTGGACGAACACCCTCTGGTTCCCTCTTGGTTAACAATAAGCAGATTTCCAGTAACCCTTAAAACTGTGCAAATTAAAATTGTAAATATAAAATATGCCTAGTGGAAACATGTCAATTTAGAAAAAAACTCCCATTTATTGCAAAAAAGTTTTAACACTCGCATGAGTTGGTATTTCAGGCGATATTTGGCAAAACTGCAAATATGGAGGCACTTTTTTGGCTTTTCTCTGTCACATGATGCTGTGAGGTCACATGATGCTGTGAGGTCACATGATGCTGTGAGGTCACATGATGCTATATCTATGTGCTTGTCAGTAGGAACTGGCTCCTTCATGATGCAGCAGGAGCTGCAACAACAACAACAACAACAACAACAACAACAACAACAACAACAACAACAACAGCAGCAGCAGCAGCAGCAACAACAACAGCAGCAGCAGCAACAACAACAACAACAATGGCGGACTCTTGAACTGTGACTCTACTGAGTTTATTAACGCTCCTCCGGCAAAGTGTACATTTGTTGCACCACTGCTGTGATCAGCCAAACGCATCATTTACATGCGCCAAATAATCACCGCTCTGTAGAAGAACGCTTTTATGCGCAGGTGCGTGGTCTTCTTCTATGGTCTGAAGTTACACCGCCAACTGTTGGTCTGACAGTGATGATAACTGCAGTTATCATATGAACGCAGATTTTTCACACTGCTACATACGCAGCATCCATTCTGCACTGAGCGCTGCACATTCGCCAAAGGTTTAAAAACATTCATCTTTGAGTAAAAAGCTGCAGCTGCTTGTCGCTGTCACATATCACCCAGCTGTCCAATCAAAGTGCAGGAGACAGACAGCACAAGCATCCCCTCTCTGAAGTACAAAAACAATGAAGTAAAAATTAATACTAAACCCACACAGATCGGCTCTTTCATCCAGAGGAAGGAGGTGCTCTACAGACGCTGAAGTTAAAATCTACGTAGATACAGAAATAAATCCACAGATCCACGGAGCTCTCAACTGTTTTTAAGAACAGCAGAGTGCCATTAGAGCCGACCCCCCTTGACTCTGCTGTGGACAACTATATAATCACTCTAAACACGTCTCTCATCACGGCTTTGCCTGCCTCCAGATTTGAGGTAAAATTACTGATAAAACATCTAATATAAAATCCTCCCTCTGCCGACTAAAGCTGCCGTCCACCGCAGCTTTACGACCGCTTCATTCACCGACTGTAATCAACGTAACTACACAACACACAATAATTAATCGTAGATTATTCATGAACATCCCTCGTAGAGTTGGTGTTTCTGTTCTTTTTTTTGGAGGCATTGCAGATAGAGACAAACACGGCTACTCTGACCTGAAAAGCTCCGCTCCGGGCCAAAGATGTTGTTGTATGTACGCACAAACACAGAAAACTAGAGCTGCACATTTCAGAGGAAATACACAAACCTGCAATGCTGCATTTTCACAAATAAGCCAGAATTTTGGAAGCGAGACAATCACCTTTTGTGACTCTCACTGAGGAAATAGACAAGTTTTTGCATTAACTGAAGTAAATGTTGGCTGCACAGTGCAAAGGGCACCACGTGCGTTTTGATTCGCTCTCTTTCATTATGCAATTCTGTGTGAACTCCTGGGAAAATTACGGCCTCGAACTGCAAACAAGGTCAATTGTGACTCTTTCTATCATAAACTTTTGATGCAAGGTTTTACATTTGTGTGATTTTACTCTTTACAGTATAAAGTCTTTGAGCCGTGCGGCGACTCGTGTGCAGGGCCTGCAGGGAAAACATGACCGCACACATGTAGCCGGCCACATACTCCAAAAGCAAACGTGGGAGCTAGAAACGTTTCGGCATATGTGCCAGGCGAGCAATTGTCATTTAACTAAATCTTTCAGTGTTAGCTCTTTGCAGTTATAATCTCAAGTGGTGGAAATGACGGTGAAGCAACAGAGGTAACGGTGGAAAACAAAATGCAGCGTGTCTACCTGAAAACAGAAAGCAACCCAGTTGTCTTTGCAACAGCCACGCCAACAATAATACCACCTGGAGACGCTGAGGGGGGAAAAGTTGTCTGTCTCCGCTTTAATAAATATTCAATACAGAAAAAACAAGCTTTGATATGCTATAAAATATTTAGCCGAGGAGAAAAACGTGCCGTCAGTTTCGCACCTGAGCAGCACTTACTTGATTAAAAATGCATGTGTGGACATTCCCTCTCTCCAAATCAGTTCCTCTCTGTTTCTGCTGGTCAGAGACGCCTCACACAAACCCGGCAAAACAATGCACAACCAAAAAAAAAGAAGCGTACCACAGCTTCATCGTGCAAGACTTCATCTCAGCGCTGGAGTTTGACAGCTCCACAACCACCGGGTCACTAGGTCCCGCTATCATCCAACAAGTCCATCGACAGCTCCGTTTGTCCCGTCTGCGACTCGCTCTGCATACGAGAGTCGGGCTAAATGCCCCCAAAACGCTGGAGAACGGCGCCTTAATGCTTAGAGGTCACAGTAATACTGCAGAGATGATGTGATTTGGGCGACACTAAGCGAGGGAGCGGCAGAGAGGCTTATCTGCCAGAGCTCGGCTGATTGCTGACTTTATCTAATAAACAGGTGGAGTGCCGGCTCGTCTTCTCAAAGACGAAGAATAAAAAGTTTCATCCCATCAAATCTGACAGGAAATTGTTGCCCGGGGTTCATTACCCTGAATTTCAATAACAGCGACGGCTCGGCGTCCTCAAACACGCCGCTGCTTTGAAAGTGGAGGTCTCTGTGGACTGAAAACTTTGTTAATGCTGCAGAACGTTTGTTTTACTTCCCTGTCAGGAGTCATTTTGTACTAGAAGCTCTGTTTTTGTTGCATTGTGGGAAACTACTTCCCTCTCTGTGCAAATGCCGAAATGATTAGTCAGGCAAAAAATGTGATCATTTATCAACTAAAACACCAAAAATGTGCTGTTTCAGCTTTTTAAATGTGCACGTTTGCTGCTTTTTTTCAAACACTTTCTGTTTCGAAGCTTCAGGATTTTTCTAAAAACTAAAGGGTGGCATGATCTATATTTTTCATGATGTTATCGAATTCAAAAGAATCACAGTTGGGCAGCTAAAGTGATGATTTATTGAGGAAAAACTGCAAACCTGCTGTTTCTAGATTCTCAAAATGAGAAACTTGGTTGCTTTAGTCAAACACTTTCTGTTTTAGAGCTACAGGATTTTAGGAAGTAAACATTTTGATCTTCACTTTGCATGTTTTCAAGACGTTATCTAATTCAAGAGAATCACAAATGGAACAAAAATTGCCAATTTTCTGTATCTAGACTCTCAAAATGTGCGAATTTGAAGCTTTTGTTTTCAGACTGTCAAACATCAAACTTGATCTTCACTTTACATGTTTTTTTATGTTATTAATCCAGGAAATCTCCAGAGGGGCAATAAAGTGAAGATATTTGAGCATTTTTGCTAAATCTACCTGCAAACTAGACAAATCATTGAGCTCATGTTGTATTTGCTTTGTGTTTATCTAATATGGGCGTTTCAGACGCTGGCTGATAACGTGCGGGTGCCCGTGTGTTTAACGCAAAATGTGTGAGGATGTTATTATTCAGCACTTTTGTTTACAAAAATACTTCAACTATTAACTGATAATGAAAATGGTTGTGATTAGCCGATATACACACACGAGTACTGGACACGTGATGGACATTTTAGGAAGTAAACGATCAATCAGCTACTCAAAAAACGAATCTATAACAATATAAAACCACTACGAATGACAAACAAACAGTGAATTACTGTGATTTTTCTCTGTCCCAAAGTCAAGCCTCATCCACTGCACACCATGCTCTTATTTTGTAATGACCACATACACACACACCAATGGCAGACACATTCACCAGTGACACACACACACACACACACACACACACACACACACACACACACACACACACACGTCCATCACACTGTCAGGACGCCCGTCAGGCTTCATCCTGCTGTGATCCACCAATAACAGTGCCAGTCCTCCACACACACACACACACACACACACACACACACACACACACACACACACACACACACACACACACACACACACACCTGAATGTTGTGAGTGTTTCATGCTGTCTGACGTTCGGGCGTGACGTTTCCACTTCCTCCCGCCGTTTCCATCATTAATAACATCTGCCAGCAGCAGGTTCTGCTCTGATAAACACTCTCGGCTGGATTAGGAGCTCCAATAGGCCTGCAGCTGCCACAGTTTTACCTCTGTGTGTGTGTGTGTGTGTGTGTGTGTGTGTGTGTGTGTGTGTGTGTCACTGCAGTGGGAGAAAATAAAGGCTTTTATAAATGATGAGGCTGATCAGAAGGAGAGGGGACAGTTTGATGTGTCCACCGCTTTCGGGGGGATTTCAAAGACTAGCACTGATGTTTTTTGGGGGGATTAAAGCTGCAGATTCCTTGTTTGTCTACAAATCTGACCCCTTTTCATGCTAAATTATTCAGCATATGCCCCAAAATTTACACCCCTCTACACCCTGAAAACTGCATCTGCATCTACGTCACACTGGAGACCCTGAGAACGGACACGAGTGAATCACACCGGGGACTGTTTTTGTACTTTTAGTATACGTAAGGTGCCAGAGTGCTTAAAAAAAAGCATCAAAATAGAGCTTGTTTATCAAAAAAGTGCCAGTGGGGAATCCCCCGCACCCAACAGAGGTCCTCGCTAAGACCCTGATGTCCTGAAATCTGAAACATCCTAAAATCCTACATATGTCCTACAGTCCTACAAAGATCCTAAAATCAAATGTTTCCTATATTTCTAGAACCGTCCTAAAATCCTAGAAACATCTTAAAATATGAGACAAGTTCTACATTTTGGAAACATTATAAAATCCACATAATTCCTAGAAAGGTCCTGAAATCCGAAAAACTGTCTAAAATTGTATAAATGTCCAAAAATCCTGGACACATCCTAAAACACAAGAAATGTCCTGAAATACAAAACATCCTAAAATCCTAGAAACATCCTAAAAACCGAGACACATCCTGAAATCCAAAACACGTCCTCAAATCCAAGAAATGTCCTAGAATCCCAGAAACATCCTTAAATCCAAGATACGTCCTAAAATCCTATAAACATGCTAAAATCCTAGGAACATCCAAAAATCCAGGATATGTCCTAAAATCCTAGAAACATCCTAAAATCCTAAACATTTCAGAAAATCCTAGAAATGTCCTCAAATCCGAGACACATCCTAAAATCCAAAACACATCCTCAAACCCTAGAAACAATCATACAATCGATCACCAATCAATCTACAATCACAGAAATGTCCTAAAATCTGACAAACGTCCTAGAAACATGAATGGGGCAGCTGTGACTGGCCCCTGAGCAGAGCCAGCTGAGAGTCCGTGCTGTGCACTCAGCTGCACATCACTGCAGGTGAGGCAGGTTTCACTGCAGGTTTTTTGCAGACCTGACAAAAGTGACAGACGAGTGAAGCCGAATCTTCGTCACCTTCAGTCGCGCGCTCTGATCAGATTTTTGCTGCAAAGCATCATCAACCCTCGTTTGCTGCGACGAACCGCGATGACACAAATCTCTGCACGTGAATCCACAATAAATGGACATTTCAGGCAACAGGGTGGCTCACATCCAAGCGTGTATCTAGGCTTCCTCCCTCACAAAGTAGGCCTCCCCGAGCCTGTATGAATAAAATATGCCTCCCCCATTATATAAGGCAGAAATGCCATGTTCCTCTCTGAGACGGTTCTGCAGGAACAGCAGCAGGGTGGATCGCTGTGATTGAGATTCAGCGTCCACAGAAGCAGAGTGTTTGTATCTGTGTGTGGAGGAAGAGGAGAGGAAGAGGAGAGGAAGAGGGGTGGGTGAGGGAGGGTGGAGAGGGGGGTGAAAAATATTCCCAAGCATCCTCCTCATCCTCAGCTGCTCTGCAGGCCCAAAAACACTCAGGCAGGAGGCTCAGATCGCGGGCATCAAAAGCCAAACTGCCCCTGTGTGCAGCTCTGTCACGCTGCGTTGCATCGCAATGCTATTATTAAACCCGACCACACACACACACACACACACACACACACACACACACACACACACACACACACACACACACACACTCTCTCTCTCTCTCTCACACACACACACACAGGTAGGCTGATTGTGTCAACATCTCAAGGTCAAACAACGGGTTGGTTTTCGGACCCACATCGGGCGGAGGGGCCGGTCGGGTGTTTTTTTTAACGGCACCGCGGCGGAGACAAAGAGCAGCGGCCGAAGCCCGCAGTGTGTTCCCGCTCTGCCCTCACCCTCTCCCGGCTACAGAGAGCTGGCCAGGCCGGTCCCTGGCTGACAAACATCTGGATGGGAGGAGCGGGAGGGGCGCGGGGAGGAGGAAGAGGAGGAGGAGGGGGCCGCAGGAATGAACGGTTAGATTCCGTTAGTAGGTAGGCTCCCGGTGTGGATGGTGATGATGGTGATGATGAGATAACGGGATAACGGGGGGAGCGGAGGAAGAGGAGGAGGGGGAAGGAGGCTTTTTTTCGCCCCATTTTTGATGAATTTCTTACCTTCTGACAGCTCCAGCTCCAGCTCCGCCAGCCGGGCTCGGATCTCCAACGGTATCGGCGACGCCTCGCGGTCCGCCATTCCGCTCGTGCCGTAGAAAACACCTCCCCGGTTCAGCTGCTGCCGCCTCCGCCGCCGCCGCTGCTGCTGCTGCTCCTCCTGCCTCCTCCTTCGCTGGGAAAGGGAGAGCTTCTCCTCGGCGGCCCCTCCTCGGCGGAGGCGCGGAAAGACGTCGAGGCGTCGAGGGAGAACAAAGAGGATAAGTCTGGCTCTCGGTTTTTAACGGGGGCCCGCCATGGCGCCCGGCTCCTCGAATCGGTAAAGACCCCGGTAGCTCGGTCGGTTGCGGTGGTTGTGGCGGTGGCGGTGATGATGATGATGATGAGGCTCGCGCAGCCCCACAGTCAGCGCCGTTTGCAGCTTCTTGCCGCTGGTGTCACGTGACTCTACGGAGGCACGAGGCGGCGCCTGTCATCACCGGCAGGGGGCGCCGCGAGCAACCACACCTACAGCGAGGAGTGACGGTGCCGTTTTCCACCTGGACCCCAAAACCTGCTCATCACATACGACACAGTCCGTATTTATGTAACAAAAAATATATTTAGATTTTTTTAATCTAATTTTTTTTCTCCTAAAACTTAAGATTTAAAAAAAAATAATGAAAAAAGAAATATTCAACTTAATTATAAAATATAATCAAGAGCTTTGGTGGAATTTCTTACATTTTTTTAATCTTCTGTATTTTCCCAAATATATTAGATCAATAATAATGAAAAGGGAAATATCAAAATTTATTTAGAAATAAAGTCATAAGCTTAAATTTTTATTATTGTTTTTAAAAACCCTTTTTTCCCCTAAACTTTTGGTGTAAATAATAATGATAAAGAAGATATTGAAATAAATCAAAAATAAAAAATAAGTTTAAAATTTTTGTTTTTTAATCTTTTTATTTGTTTAATTATATTCATACAATGATTCATTATATGTATATATATATATAATTTGTTTTAAAACTTGCTTATTTCCCTAAAAACCATTAGTTTTAATAATAATCACGAAAAAGGAAATATTTAAACAAAATTAAAAATAAAATGACACTTGAAATTAATAAATAAATCAATAAAATGTAAAGTCTTTTTAAAAAACAAATACTAAAAGTATTTACATTGTGGATGAATTTAACAGTTTTGGATGGGGAATTTAAAATTGGGGCCTTGATAAATGTTTTTAAATGTTACACATAGTTTTCTTGTTTGGTATCTTTGCACAAGGTCACTTACTGAAAAATGTCTGCAGCTTTCATCAACATGTGGCCTTCACCAGCAGATGCAGTTTGGTTCCCTGTTTTTCCTTATTTCAGAACAAAAGCTCACTCTCTCATTTGGTGCAAACATTAAGACCTGCACACAAGAACAAACTAAATCTTAGTGATAAGTCATGTTTGACTAATAAAATTAGTAGCAAATCCTGATTTGTTTATGATTTAGTTGACTTGAAACCAGATTGAACTTACAGTTTGTGACTCTTTTTCACTTGTGGGCCTGTCTGTGAGCTTCCTGCACGTTAAAAAAACAGCAGATTTATTTTGTTTTGGAAGTCAAATGTCATCTCTAAACTATTTAATTAAGCAATATTTGGTCAGAGGCATTCTTTATTTTACAGACCGCCTGTCTTCGCTACACTCTGCTCATTCACCTCTAACGTGGTCTTTCCTTACTTGACATCTGCAGGTGGAAACCAACCCTCAGCAGAATAAAGTGATTAATATCTAAGGTCAAGCAGCCTTTAATTAAGTCGGCTATGAGTGAACAAGCCTAATGTGGCAGGGATACATAAGTGAGCATCAGTGTGCCGTCTAATACAGCGTATTTCATTAGTATTATTCATCACATTCATTAGGCCTATAGCCTCCCAGGAATCAAATCATCCCCACCGTAAACAAGCGAGGGGCCACATAACGGAGAACTGACCGTTACACTGGGACTCATCTGCCATCTTCTGGTTAGAAGACAGAACCACAGCCGAGGGCGAGAGCGCGGCGCCGTCAGTGCTGAGACTCTGGGTGTGATACTGCAGCACAACTTCACAGCAGACAACGTCTGAAAGATATTCAGGCTTTCACACAAATATGTACATTAAAAAGACACAAAACGATGAATGTGTGACTGAGTGTTAATCTGCAGCAGTCTGGTGAAGAAAAGACACTGATTAGCTTTTTATCAACATTTAAACACAATCAGTATTTTTAACTTGAAAGGCACTTTAATATTTGTTCAATAATATGTACATCTGTACAGACAAAGTAACATGTGCCACAACCACGCCCGCTCTTTCTCCACGGCAGCTGATTACATTTAAAATGGTGTATTTTAAACAAAAGAGCGTGAGACTCGGTACAAATTCAGGTGCTCAAACACAGTTCAGGTTCTCTGTGCTGAAGTGGTGCGCGTTAATGGACACTGAGTAACCAGTGCACCCAGCCAGAGGCGTGTTACCGTCTACAGGACGACCTGAAATGAGCCTACCCGTGTCCAACACACTGGACATCAGGACACTGACCTCTTTCTCAACACAGGCGAGACTTAAACTTTAACACACAAAAGCACTCCTATCGAACATAAATAAAAAATATGACATAAATTAAAGTCTAAAAGTAAATTAAAAAAAGTCATGCAAAGATAAAGTTTTGATAATCAGTACTTTTCATACTTTCAAGTTCAATTTGATTCCTGAACCTCCCAGTGCTCACTCACACACTGGTTTGACCTGGGTTCATCTCACCAGTGTCTAAAAGTGGAAACAAACTGGGTGAGTGGTACTAATATTTAGACAAAAAGCATCATGTGTGCCCACAGCAGCCCTGTAGACTCAAGAATAACACAGATGTATGGAAAAAAAGAAAGAAAGAAAATCATGGCAGAACGTCCTGTACAGCGAGGAAACGTCAAACACACACAAACGGCAGGAAAAGAGGAGCCATCAGCAAAACAAGGCTAAATCAAAACCAGGCTCTCAGGAAACTCATCTCAACTACAAACCAAGAAATAAACCTAAAGCTGCAGAACAACATTTACAGATTCTCTCAAGCTCTCGCACTAAAAACTGAAAAGTTAACATCCTGCAGTCCACACCGGCCCGGCCCGTCCTGAACCAGCCGGACTTCCTCCCTCCCGCTGCACGCTGCCTGCTGTTTCTATGAAAGCTTCAGTTTAAAAATCCAGACCTAAACTCAGTAGATTTCTGATGCTTAATGTAGAATGATACTCACAGATAATTCCTGAGTAAATCTGCAGCTGGTTTGTGTTTTCGGACGGCACAGTAATACATTTTTAGCTTATATGACACCATGAGGACAGAAAGTCTTTTTTTTTTCTCCACCCGATATGATCACCGTTGCAACAGCGCCGGTTCGGACGCTTGGCCTGGAAACGCCGGGACGTGCTCTGCCCCTGAGGAGGCGAGGTCTGCGGGCGCCACCGGCTCATTGGACGATGCTCTCTGGCAGATCTCGGCATAACTCGGCTTCTTGGACTCCTGATAACCAGAGCACGAGGTGAGGTCACACCGATTCTCTCCAACACATTAAAAACTGTTAAACAGTGCTCATCAGACTTCATCTAATATCTCATATGATCATCTAATGATCTCTGTAAATATTTAACGTTCCTCTCCATCTTAAATCAACACGGTCAGAAGAGAGTTTTTACACATTAATCTATAATATTTACTATCAATCAGTCTCTGGCTAAGCACCAAAACCAAAAAGCATGTTGAGTTTACAAGATAACACTGGTATCATTTAAAATGTGGCCCATTATTAATGTCCATAAAGACTCCTCCATAAGGTCAGAGGTCCATAATAACACCATCAGAGTGCACCAACGTGAACACAAGTCTGCACTGAGTCTGGAAGGATCTCCCCTGAAATTTTACATGGAGTTTTTATACTTTGTTGGACCATAGATCATCTCTGAGCACACCAAAAAAATCATATAAATCTTATTATTATAACCATTTTTGTTAAATATTATTATCATTATCATAATTATTGGGCTGACTGATGCAATTTTATATAAAATCTATGTTTACTACTCACAAATAATGCTGTTCAGGATGATTTTACTGGCATTGTGAATGATAGTAAAAAGTTTAAATTACATCAGCAATAAACTGCATTACAAGGATGAAACTTACAAGCAACCTGGATTTTTGATGGATTCATTTTGGGCAGAGCGTCCAATGAAACGCTATACAGTGACGCACCAGTCGGACACTCGCTTACTGATAGGAAACGGTGTAAACTAAAATCTGCTTTTTTTAAACTGATAAAAGAACAGGAGAGAATTCCACATGGTAAAGTAGTCAGACTGCTGCTGAAGTCTTACTGTGACTGCTTCCTGTGTAAACTGAGCTGGTTTGGCCTCGCTGGTCGTCTCCGAGCGTTCCTTCACATCCCTGCAGAGAGCAGCACAACAAACTCACTACACACAGCTCTGAACACAGCTGGCACCATGACAACTGCAGAAATGATAAAAGGCCACATATGAAACATCTGACAGGCCAGGCAGGCCAGAGAAAATAACCGCTGAAGCTCGTGCTGCGGATCTGATCATGTTATCAGTAAAAGGAACCATGAAGGATGTAAATAAAGAGAATTTAAACTGATGCAGAGTGTAGTGCAGACAGAAATCACGATCCAGCTGCGTCCCAGAGATACCTACTGCTCTACGATTGGCTGAAGATCTTGTGACACTGTTGGCACTGATGCACACGGGCTGCTGCTTTTCACTGGAATCTGTGATCAACAAAAGACGAGACAGACGTCAAGGTTTTACGCCGTCTGGGCTTAGAGCATGAGAAGATTGTGTGTGTGTGTGTGTGTGTGTGTGTGTGTGTGTGTGTGTGTGTGTGTGTGTGTGTGTGTGTGTGTGTGTGTGTGTGTGTGTGTGTGTGTGTGTGTGTGTCAGACAGAGACTTGGTCACCTTGGCGTCGCCGTTCGCTGCAGGTGTCGTTGCTATGGCAGTGTTTGCTGGAGGAAGAGGAGGGAAGCTCGTCAGGCCGAGCTCAGGAGGAGACGGCTGGCGAGGAGGCGACTGACTTGGTGCGTTCTACACAAACACACACAGTCAATACGCACACACACACACACAACACCGGGTACTTTGCAAACACTGTTAACTCTGCGCACTTACACGATTGCTTCCAGCGGATTTGTCCCATGACCTCGGGGCCCCTCTCCTCCCCTGGACGAAGGTCCCTCTCCTTCAGAGACACAGCGGAGCAGTGATGTGACTGCAGCTCAGAGTCAAAGCTGAGTGTGTGTGTGTTTGTGTGTGTGTGTGTTGTTATGATGGATCGGTGCTGCCTCTCACAGCAAACCTTCACTGTCATTAACAGAGAATAACAGAGACACTCCACCGCTTTAAATCACTCTCTACATTGCTGTAGCCTTGGCTGTTACTACGGCAACGTCTCGATGATTATGTTTAATTCAGGCATAAATCCCCAAATGCACCTGCTGTCACTTTTACTGTCTTTATCATTTGACTGTCTTTAGCTGTCTCTGCAGTTTTATGATTTGTTGGTTTCACTCTGTTCTTGTTGATTTTCCGTTTGTGTGCCAACATTTTCATTCACTTGTTTTCCAGATGAAACGTGTCGATGATCGATGATCGCTTTGAAGCTGATGGTCTAATTCATTTTTTTTTGTTCGTGTGTTGGGATATTGTTTATTGGTTTCATGACTGTGGTCACTGGGAGAGCTGGGTCACATGGTCATCGAAACAGTACTTTTTTGACCTTTTTTTTGCACCATGTCAGCACTTCTACTTCTACGGTGTGTTTCCTCTTTTCTCTCATCCTTCAAAGACTAAACAGCCAAACTGAGACTCAAGTCTAAACTCCTAAAAACTGACTTGACTTTTCTTTACCTTCCCCTTTCAGAAGTGGGCGACAAAATTTGCTTGTTGGGCTCCGTCCTTCCACCTCTGCTGGGACGGCGCGTGTTTCCCCGCGACCGCCCTCGCCCCGGCCTCACGGGAGACGAGGAGCGCTCCAACGGTGCTTGATCTGACGGGTGCGAGGAGTCATTCTGATTGGACTGCCAGCGGTCTCCACCATTTGACCACCTCGAGCCTCTCCTGGAAAAATCAGAAATGCCACTGAGTGCATACTTAAACAGTCATTAACAGTATGATGACAAAAAAGGCACACCTAATAATTTAGTTCAAAGGTTTCTTTTTTAAATAATTATTAACTTGATGAGCAGTTACCTCGGCCTGTGCGGGTTGTGAGGTTTGAAACTGGAGAATCCATTCATGAAGTCATTCATTAATGTTTGATGCTGCTGACAGAAACAGCAGATAAGTCACACTGATCATGAGCCAACACAAGATAACACATATTCAATGAGCCATTACCGGCAACAGAGGGCGGGTTCCAGTTAACCCTCAGACTGTGCAAACTGAAATTGCAAATATAAAATACGCCTAATGGAAACACGTCAACTGGGGAAAAAAAGCCCATTTAAAAGGTTTTTATGTTTTATGTTTATGTGGTATTTCAAAGAAGCCATATTTGGTAAAACTACAATGGAAAAAGACTCACCTCAGCACAATCTGGGAATCCCGCCCCGGCTGAAGCCCACACCTCGGTGGTGAAGTCGTACAGCTGCTGGGAGGGGCAGGGCTGCTGGTAGGTGCTCGAGGGGAAGTACGAGCCATAATGATTGCCACACTGGTCCATCTGGGCGGGTCTGTAGCCATTTTTTGGGGCAAACGAGGTGACTGCCATGGTTTTAGCCTTTATCCTCACCATTATTGGCTTCCCCTGAAACTCACGCACCTCCTCTCTGAGGTACTTGTAGGCCTAAAGACGTCACAGAGACGGTTACACATGAGTTACACAGTCTGCCACCTGTTTCATAGTCTTCTTCTTACACTGCAGTCTACTGCGATGGAAATATCTAAAGCACTTGCATCAAACGCATCGCTTCAGTGATTAGAAACAATAAGATAACAATGTATTTCACCTGTTGTGCCTCGGCTTCAGATTTGAAGGTGATGAACCAGTTATCGTTGCTCACGAACTCACAGCTCAAGAACTTTGGAAGGTTTTCCCCGTTAAAGAGAGCCTCCACCTCCTGCAGCGCAAACGGGAAGTTAAACACAGTGAAACTGTCACAAACTGACTTTTAAAACACACATTTCACAGAGAGCAGAGCACAGCAGAGGAGGACTCTTGCCTCTTTAGGTGTGGTTATGGGGATCTCGCGCAGGATGACGACACATCGACTCTGACAGGGTCGGACCTTCAGTCCACATGGAGCCACCTGGACCAGCGGCAGGGCTGCGAGAGAGGCCAAAGTCTTAGTACTAAATTTATCACTCTTCACTTTTTCTTGAATTATTTGATGACATTTGGTTTATGGTAAAAAAAAAAAAAAACAAAACTCCCCAAATCAAAACCTACACAATAATTTCTATCAAACACACGTAGAGAAATAAACACTAACATTTCAAAATGTCGGAGATGAGGTCCAGGTCTGTGCTCAGACTCTTGATCTTGTCGAGGCTGGCCAGGGTTGCGATGGGAACGTACTGGTCGCTGTCCATCTGAGAGTTGAGGTACAGGTCGTTGCCAAGGTGCTCCCTGTGGGGGGACAGAAGAGTCAATGAGAGCAAACTCTGTCCAGGAGAGACAAGTTGGACAAAACACCACAAACAAATCTGATTAATTAACTGAAAGATGAGGAAAGGCTTTATCTAAACACAATGACATCTAGAATAACTAAGAAAGCATCAAACCAAATTCTGTATTTTTTACTGTTTAATCAGAGCACTGACTTACAGTCTACAGTTTTTATGCTTAAACAACATGTTATTCTAACCAGTCAGTGATCACATTAATATCTGATGGCAAGACGTCTTCAAGAGAACCAAGATGATGAGTTGTGAGTTGTTACCTGGTTAGGCAGGACTCCAAAATTGTCCTCAGCTCTTCTCTGGTCTCATCTGAAATCAAAGGAAGCCATTACCACATCCGACAAAATCAACGTTTAAAAAAAACTCTGCAAAGTTTTATGGTGGTAAAGCATAAATACAGTTATTATAAACTGAGTTAAAACCTCTGGACATGTGGCTTCAAATAGAAAGAATGCACATATTATATCAACGCTGAGCGTCTCATTAAGTATCTACAAAGACCAGAGTGAACCAAATGCTGCCAAATATTAGAAAACCGAGCTGAAAGCAGCTCATTTTGAGGATAACAGCATTTATACAGCCGTGGAGCAAAGCACAGTCAGCGTGGTGCAGCTCTGTCTGTTCAGCCCTTTGACTCATCGCTGCTCTGGATAACTGAACGCTTCGTTCCAACAGCGCTCCGAATTTTTCAAACAGTCCAGTTTGTGCCAGAGTGACTCCGACATTCAGAGTGAGAGTTTGTGAACGCACCCCATTTAAAGGAGCGTTGAGAGAATTCAGTTCGGCATGTTAAATTAGTATCAGCTGACACCTGACTTAGAGGTTTTGATTGGCTTTGTCACTATTACTTGATACGGATCGGGGATAAACACACCCAAAATCAACCCAGCTTCAGGAAACTGAAAAAACTAAAATGACAAGACTTGAAATTTTGATTGTGGTTAATGTCTGATCATTTTTATGCTTTTCATCATGCAGACCCTAAATTACAAGAAAGAAATTATCAGAAGTTTTTGGTGGTTTGGATTCCCAGAGGCTTTAAAGTGATACCTGTAACAGGTGGGTTAATGGGCTCTCCATTAGTAACGGGAGCTTCAGCAGTCAGCAGCTGGTACTCTAACGTGCTGGGATCTGCCTCAACCACGGCCTCAGCCAGGCCGACGTTCCCCAGCTGGAAGTCCGGCACGTATCCTAAAAACCAACCCGACATCATCTCACCACCAGAGCACAACTTGATTCATATGCAGACAATAACATTTATTCAGCAATGCTGTTTGCCGATAGAATAAATTACAAACTCGACAGAAAATCGCCTGGAAGGGAGAACAATAATAATCTGATGAAGTTTCACATTTCTTTCTGGGGTCCAGTCTCTCAGGGACTGCAGCCTACCTTCCTGACTGGTCAGGTCGTCGGTGAACTGCAGCCATGGCTGCTGAGCCTGAAGGTAGGTGGAGCCGGGGACGTCCAAGTTAAAGTTCTGATTGGTCCATACCTGAGCGTCCGGGTTAAGGCTAGGGGCAGCAGCCGGTGCCTGAAACAAAAGGCCACAATATTAACCTTACAGGAATCATTCAGTCAGATGTATCAATAAGAATCTTTTCAAAAACGTTTTTTTGGCTTTTGCCTTCATTGTATAGGACAGCTTGAGTGTGAAAGGGGGGGTGATCTGCAGCAGAGGACTGTGGGTGGGAATCAAACCGAATCGAACGGCAGACAATAGCTTTTGTGTACAGGTGTGTCACATCAACAACAGACAGAAAATGTTCTCTCGTGACTCAACCCGAAAACCAAAACTGAAATTAAAGGTACTGAACAAAATCCAAAGAATGAAAGGCTTTGTACTCTCATTCAAAGCTACAACGAAAACATGAAAGAAAACAAGTGTCACTGATTTTCTCTCAGATCTGAATCAGCTGATTCAACTCCGCACTTTATCCACCTGTTTCAGTTTCATCTACAGCAGCCTCTTCAGAAAACAGATTCTGAATCTGAGTTTTTTACAACTTTTATATCAAAGTTGTTTTACCACAGGTCTGTGCAGCCACATTATTCCTGTTTTTTCATTTTCTATCTCATTCTTGCAAAACGGTGACTGAGTATGAAGGCCGTCTGTGTGAACAACGACTCGTTATGTAACAGTGAAAAGTGGTGTTTAGACTCTGCCTGCTGCAGTGTGGGAGCTGATCTTTGGAGCTGACCTGCTCACTGCGCCCAGACGAGTCTTTCTTTCCCTGACACAATCACATTAAAAAGCTTTTTTTTTTAACTTCGGGGATAAAGCATCACACCGAGCGCTGAACCCGGCTGTCTCTCATGTTGAGTGAACACTTACAGACGGGGTGCAGTCTGTGTGCCAGTCCCACACGCAGGGTCCCTGAGGCATCACAGTGCTGTAGGGGTAAGCTCCCAGCAGAGCCATCGACGGCTGCAGCTCCGAGACCAAGGCCGGGATCTGCTCCGTGTCGCCTGCGCCCGTCTTGCTCTCGCCCTGGTTGGGCTCGTCGACAGACGCGCCCTGGGCCCAGCCCCTGCAGGTCTCCTCCAGACCCAGCTTGATCCAGGGGTGGGGATAGAGGCGGCAGACGGAGGAGTCGGCGTCCTCTCCCAGCAGCTCGGACACCATCTCCCTCATCCCTCCTTCTCTCTCTCCCTCCTCAGCGGTCGCCGGCGGCTCCTGACCCAGGAGGTGAATCTCGTAGGACGGAGTTGAGGCGTAAACATCAATCTGATTTGGGTCCACTGAGATCAGGGATTGGTCCTCCTTGGAGTCCAAACTTGAGGCTTTCTCGTCCGGGCAGCTGAAGTCGTTAGGAATCACATCACAGATGCTGGTATCAGCACGGACCTCAGTGCTCTGGGACGGCACCTCAGTGGCTAAAATTTTGGGAGTTTCTTGACGAATATCAATGTCAAAGGCAGACGTCATCTCGTTAGTTTCC
Source organism: Plectropomus leopardus (assembly GCF_026936395.1). Classification (NCBI taxonomy): domain Eukaryota; kingdom Metazoa; phylum Chordata; class Actinopteri; order Perciformes; family Serranidae; genus Plectropomus; species Plectropomus leopardus. The sequence continues at coordinate 26,001,931 of NC_142196.1, forward strand.
TCTGGCTCACTTGATGAACCTCCAGGTTGAGGTAAACAGTCAGCAGTGTCATGCTGCAGGCTGAGGTGGACCTCAGGGCTCACGCAGTCAGAGGAGACACTGGAGGTTAATAATTCTGGAGGCTGAGAGACGGGCTCAGAGACAAGCTCAGAGACAAGCTCAGAGACAAGCTCAGAGACAAGCTCAGAGACAGGTTCAGAGACAAGCTCAGAGACAAGCTCAGAGACAGGTTCAGAGACAGGCTCAGAGACAGGCTCAGAGACAGGCTCAGAGACAGGCTCAGAGACAAGCTCAGAGACAGGCTCAGAGACGGGTTCAGAGACAGGTTCAGAGACAAGCTCAGAGACAAGCTCAGAGACAGGCTCAGAGACGGGCTCAGAGACGGGCTCAGAGACAAGCTCAGAGACAGGTTCAGAGACAAGCTCAGAGACAAGCTCAGAGACAGGCTCAGAGACAGTTTGAGGAGTTAGGGGGTGCTGTTCCTCTGTATCTGCAGATTTATGTTTGACTGGAGGATCAATCGGAGTCCCTTGTGCAGCTGTTGTCTCTTCTGTTTCCTCACATGCATGAATAAAGAGTCTCTCTGGTGGACTAAGTTGGATTAGTCTGCATTCACTCTCAGCAGAATCAGTCTCTGGACATAAACTGCGCTCGCCCTCCTCAGGAGATGTGCAGGGAGACGAAGAAGAGGGAGGTGGAGTGGAGGAAGCAGGAGGTGGCTGTGTGAGAGAGCCGAAGCTCGAGTCTTCAGCGCTGCTCTCGGGGTCCTCGGGGCCGAGAAGAGCGACGCTCGTGTTCACAGCCATCGAGTCGTCACAGCTGTCTGACAACAGGTCCCCGTCACTCGTCTGCAGGTGAGAGGCGTCCTGGGCTGTTTCAGCATCTGCAGCGTCACTTCTCTCAACATGACTGCTGTTCTGACAGATTTCTGGTTTTGTTTTTTCAACAGTCTGTCTGTCATCGCCGCTCGTGAGGACATTGTGAAAAGGCTCGGCTGACACAGAGCTGTCAAGCTGCTTGTCACCGCCATCAAACCTGGCGGCACTGTGCTCAGACACACTGAAGACAGTTTCAACAACGTGACTAGGAGGCAAACTGCTGCTCAATTCAAACGCCGGATCGTCTGAAGTGACATCTAATTTGTCGGACGTGATGGAGTCACACTGGTGAGATGTGGTTTTTAAGTCTGAGGGAGGTGTGTGATCGGTGTGGTAGAAAGCGGTCAGCTCTGTGGGCAGCGATGACACAGCTGAGATGGTAGAAAATGAGGACACTTGGGTGAGAGTCGTGTCTGCTGTGCCACTGTAGCCCACGTCGTCCTCCTCACTGCGGCCTCTGCAGATACTCACAGGGACAGCCTCGCTCTGCAGGGACACCTCATCCTTCTCAATGTGTCCTCCAGACTCAGGGAAAACAAACTCCTCCCAACGCAGCGGTTGGAGGGCGAGGTCAGGCTTCAGAGGACTGGGGGGGGAAGAATCCTTGTCTACAGTTTCAGCCGCTGGTTGTGAACTCTGGATGTTCGGCTCTGTTAACCGCTCAGAGTTTTCAGGGCCAACAGCCAGAAGATTTAAGCTGCTCTGATCTGATTCTTCCTCCTGGGAATCAAACACTGTTTCTTTTGTGGTGCTGAGGACCTGCTCTGCAGCTCTGCTCCTCAAACACTCGCTCTCCTCCGCTGAACACACACTCTGCTCCACTGAACACACACTCTGCTCCACTGAACACACACTCTCCTCTGATCCCCTCACTGTCTCATCCTCCACAGGTTCACTCTCCTCCACACATGCACTTTTATCTGCCTGTGACGTCATCATCATGTCATCCCTGGATTCCCGTGTGTCCTCTGCAGCTGTCTGACAGTTCAGATCTTCAGGTTTGTCTGGCGTGGACACCTGAGGCTCCTCGCTGTTTATTGGATTGTGTGACGGGGGCAGCGGGTCACACGGAGGGTCAACCGGCCGTGGAGATGCAGGAGGATGAGGGAAGGCGGTCTGCTGTGCTGACACCGAACTGTCTGAGTGAGTCTGCGGCAGGATGGCGGAGGACGGCTCTGCAGCTGGTGACTGCACCGACGCTGGATCCTCATCATGTGACTGGTTGGTCATTTCAGATTCTGTCACATACACCTGCGGACAGACCGTGGATGCCTGTGTGTGTGACTGGCTGGGGGTCGGGGACTCCGCCGTGCAGGGCGCAGCAGCTGTTTCTGCCTCAGCTGTGCGCAGTGAGTGTGCCGCTCCAGCTGTTTGGGAGTGGCTGTGGTCATGTTCAAGGTCATCGGCGTCAATGGGACAAATGCTGTAGAAGCTCCGGGTTCTTGTTTCGAAGCCTTGGCACAGCGTTGTCGTGACGTCACAGGATTCCTCGCCTTCCTCCTCCTCAGCTTTGAGGGAACCCTGTGCTGACGCCTGACACTCGCTGACCAGCGGCGGCGGCTGGACATGTGACACCTCACTCACTGTGATGTTGCCCTGGCAGTTAGAGGGGTGGAACCTGGCGGGAGGGGACCAGCTATTTCTCTGCGTGTGCTTCAGCCCGTCTGGGGGCTGACTGAACCACAAAGCCCTGCGTGTGGCATTCTCCAAAATCTTCTGCTTAGCAGGACTCCGTGTGGGCACCTCCATATACGGAGCCGGTCCACAGCTGGGCCTCGCAGTATGTGTCATGGCAGCCTCTGTGTCCGTGTTTGCATGTGTGTTTGTGCTGGCCGTGTTAATAATAGCCCCCTGCTCCTCGTGAGAACCGCCTGGTTCAAGATCCCTCTCAGTCCGCGTGGTGCTGTCCCCGGTGACCACGGGCGCCTCTGCCCGGACTTCATCGTCCAGCTCTGGATGCTGTTCCTCATCTCTGAGTGCCCTCCTGTGGGCCGGTCTCTCCGCCACACAAGTGTCCTCTTCGACCAGGCACACATGCTGAGCTACAGCCGCAGCGTGTTGCCTGACCTGCTCCGTCACCTCACTGAGCCCATCGTGGAGCTGGGGCTGCTGTATCAGACTGCTCCTCTCATTTTGCAGGCCGGGGCTGACCTCCTTACTAAAGCAGCACCCCATCTTCTCCGGCCTAAAGTGGGAATAAAACACAAGACTGCTATGGCCACACACACTCGGAGCCAACACAACACGAGACAAAAATCATGAGCAGCTCCTCACGATGGCTCAGCCACATGCAGAAAGAGAAAAGACCCTCTGCTCCCCCCTGCTTCGCCCCTTCCCTCCCAGTTTTCCCCTCCCCTGCCCAGAATAGCAAATGTGAAGGAGCTCACATGTCCCTGCCACTCAGCAGAGGGCTGCACACCACTTTGTGTGTGTGTGTGTGTGTGTGTGTGTGTGAATGTATGTGGGAGCCCTAGTTAGGCTACAGTTTGAGAGAGGTCAACACATGGCCCAGCGGCCACCAATCAGAGAGCAGTAATGCAGCACGTCCCGCCTCTTCTCCCTCCCCAAAACTCCCCCCTCTTCCTCTCTCCCATCCCACCATTCACTTGTCTTTCCCTCCCACTGATACCTTTCCCTTCAACTTACATCAGTTCTGCTGTTTCCTCCCCCCTCCCAAACTCCTCCTGCCTACCTCACAAGGCCACTAACCCCCCAAACATACATGAAATAAACTTATATTTATTTACTTCACAGATTTTGTGATTCTCTCATTTTCCAGGCTGAAATCTGACAACGGAGTTAAGTCCAAAGAAGCTTGTGTATCTGGTGAAGTGATACACAAGTCTTGGCCCGCGGGCAAAATTGGCTCCTGATAAGGTGACGGGTACTCTAAAATCCTACAAACATCTTGAAATGTCAGAAAATCCTAGAAACTTGGTGCTGCTGCAACTGGCCCCTGGCCTGCTGTCCTTTCACTGAGGTGGCCCCGAAATCAGTGCAGGCTGAAGCTGAAGTTGCTCTGGTGACTGTGACTGGACTACTGAAGCGTGTGTGTGTAGGAGTATGTTTGTGTGCAAGTATTAATATTACAGTACCTGGTAGTAGGAGTAGTAGCAGTAGTATCCAGGATCCAGCGCTCCGAGCATTAACGGCACCTGTAGATGAGCTGGACACAGTGGATTCTGGTCTGACGTCATGTGACTCGGGCTGGAGGGCAACTCAAGGGGACGAGTGCTGCCGCTGTCGATGGTCACCACGGAGACTGTGAAGAGAAGGAAATGAGTCACAACACCAGCTGGCGTGATGGAAACACTGCGACAACAAGCTTACCCAATCTGGACTAAAAGTGGTAAATACTGCAGACCGAACTGCTGCGAAGGAAACAGCAGAGTGATAATTTTACACCTGTGTGATGAGCAGACAAGTTCAACTCTGTTAATCACGACTATTTTCTGTATTCATTCAAACTTCTATTAGTTAATCATTTGCTATATAAATGCCAAAGTTCAGTAAGACAGCAATCACACTTCACCAAAGCAGAAAATTAATGTTTTATTTAGCCTGACAAACCGCAGAGTAATAAAAAATAAATGAATCAACAAGCTAATAAATTCAAAGCGAGCAGTTCACATAAGTAAACTTTAAACGGTGTTTTGGGGGTAGTTTAGCTTGTTGGACGATTTAAGAGATTGAGCATTGATTTTTCTGTTCAGAATAACTTTAATACAATTCCAATACCATCTATTAGACCTCAGTGAAAGTAGAAAATCATATCAATGTATATTCTTATAGCCTGATTTTGAAAAGTGCATTTTGTGTGCAGAGTGGTATTAGTGTGAGTATTTGACACTGCACAAAAATAATCATTTATAAAAATCAGTGTTGCTGCTTATCATTGGCATATGCTAGGCTGTGATATTACTCAAAAATAATCTACTTTGCATGTAATATATTGAAAATAATGCATTTTTGTGTTTTTTCATCTAAAAACATTACGGCATCAAGACAAAAAAACAGGCATTTAAAGGCATTTAAAGGGCTAAAATTCTGAAAAAAAAATATGAATATTTGATATTTATAATCAGGGCTGATGTTGGCTAAAAAAAATAAACTCAACGAAAGTAGAAAATAATCACGCTGAGTGATATCAGTGTGTCAATAAAATATCAAATAAAAGGTTAACCCAAATATGGAAAAAATAAATCAAAACTGTGACATTGTTTGCTGTTTATTCAGTGTCTTTGTAGTAGAAATACAAAGTTATTCTCAACATGTTGAAGTAAAATTAATCAGACGCTTTTAATCTGTTATCTTTTCTAGCTTGCTTTGCCTTTATCGGATGTAATACACTCATTTCCATCGCTTCTCATCACATCACAGCGTGTCCAGGCTCGTTTTCTGGCTAAACGCATAAAAACGTAATAAACATTTTTCCTGACTGTTGACAAACTGATTTTAACGGCTAAATTCCCCCAAACATCCCGCTAACACGAAAAACGTTATAATCAAGCTACCAAAGTTGACTTTCTAAGAACTTTCGCACATTAAAAACGACAAAAGAGACTTTTTAAGTTAAACTATGCAGCTTAATGAAAACTAAAGCAGTTAAACAGAAAATAACGTCGGTCGCGTTTATTTTAACGACCCTTCAGGCGCCCCGGAGTAACGTTAGCTAAGTCGGTTGACGACTTGAATAAACCTTATAAAACCTCGTTATTTTTTAAGAAAACAAACTAAAAACGCTTCTGCAAATTGAAATCAAGTTAACCGGGCAGTTGACAATTTATACACCGGAAATCAGGCGACATTTCGGGCGAAAAGCGGCAGCTAAACACGCTAACCGTTAGCCACCTACCGTTAGCTTCTCAACGTCCACAGAAGGAACAGCGGCGTTAAAGAGGAGCTAACGGCTAAGCTAAAGCTAACGTAACGTGAAATAAATCCACGTTAAACGGTAAAAATCGGTCTGTGCGCGAGCTGACTTCAATAACCACGGTGCAGAAACTCACCTGTCACCTGTCCTCCTGCTGCGTTCAAGTCCTGCTTGATTTCTGTTATTTTTTGCGGTGCGTTTGCGGGACTTCCTCCTCGTTTGCGTCCATAAAAAAACGCCGTTACCGTGACTTTCCAGACCGGACACGCGCTCTGCTGTTGCTATGGAAACTGTGCGTTACAACTGTTTACACTGTAGATGTGAAAATTAACATTTTAACCCTTTAAAACCTGCAGCTGCGTGATTTCTCCCTAAAACATAAAAAAGGCAATGAGTAATTTAACTAGAAATTAGCCCAAATTAGCAAGAAATTAGTTAAATCTTAATCGAAATGACCAAAAACTAAATAAATAAAAGAACAAAAACAGGAAATGACTACAAATAATAATAAACAATAATTATTATTATTTTCTGAAACATAACTTTACATAAATAATTATATAAATTTAGGTTTCTTTATTTTTTTCCAACTCTTTTGATAATTTCCTAATGTTTCTCTCCCGTTTTCAAGCTAATCTTCAGGTCTTTTTTGTGCCTTTTTTCTTGTGTTTTTAATAGAAATCTAATGACTGTGTTTGTGAAAGGCATCTGAATGCAGCACAAGAAAACCGATGCTGATCCAGGTTTTTTAAGACTTTAATTACAGGATTTTTATTTTATTTCTACATTATTTTAGGAAGTCATGAGGCTACAGTGGCCACCAGGAAACCAAAATCATAAAAAAAAAAATTAATGATCGATTTTTCAGGGGTTTTTTATTCAGATACCTGTCAAGTATCTGTTTAAGTTCTTGTAGTAAATTTAGTGGAGTGCTTAAAACTACACACACACACACACGTATATGTACATAAGCACACCAGGGCTGATTCCTAAATTTTTAGAAATGCCAATGGGGCCACAGACACATCTCCCATGACCCACTGAAAATCCTAACCAAAATTCTTATTTTTCTTAATTATAAGGATTTTGCATTTTTTTAATTTAATGGTTTAATTTTATTTATTTTTTGGTTTAAGTTTAATGGTTTTAATAGCTGTTAATCTCAATCCTTTCCAAATAATTCTGAAATACACTACAAAAAACATTGTTTAAATAACATTTTATTAACTTAAAAGAAGTCAAATATTAAAAAAAAAGTCTAAAAATATACTTTTTAAAAAAAATATTTCATTGTTATTCTTAACTGCTGTTATACGTTTTCCAATGTAAAGGTTCAAAAGCTGTTTCAGAGTATTTCTTATGTTTTTTGGCTTAAAATAGTGAAATATATGTGGTGAAATTTTAACTTTAGTGTAAAAATACTTCACTCTGTTCAAAAAATGCCACCTTTTAATAGCAATGTGTTGAATGAAAATGTACGTTTTTGACTGCTGTCTCACAGGGCTCTTGGGATCATACATTTTGTGAAGACAGTTATTTTGTCAATCACAATGTATTAAAATATAAATGCAAAAAGTCTAAAAAAAAAAAAATACTTGCAAGACCTATAAAATAGCCATGTTAATTTTTAATTATAACAACCAAGTAGATAAATAAAACCCCAAAATTCCTGTTAAAAAAGTCCATCATGATGCTGCAGGACAAATAAATTCACTTTTAACCTCATAAACAATATAAAAATTTAATGAGAAAAAAACCTTTAAAATCCTTTTTAATAATGTGGAAACATTTGTTGGACCAATTTAATTTTTATTAGTAATCAACTTAAAACCGCGAGTTTATAATAATGGTAACAGTACATTAAACTTGAAAATTCCTTTTAAATTTGTGAAAAACTTAATTTTTATGAATCAACTTTAAAATGTGTTCATAAATACGGTTATTTAATATGTAACCATCATAATTATGAACATAAGTTTTTAAGTCGATTACTAATAAACTCGTACAACTTAATTAGTTCCAACCAAAAGAAACTCTGAATTAATATTTACCGAACTTCCATATTTATGAAGACACGTTTTAAATTAATTACTTATTAAATCAAGTTGTCCAAACACATTTTTTCACACTGTCCAGCATTTAGCATATGTTATTTTTATTTTGCACATAATTGTGAATGTTGGCGGGTAAACTGGTTTTAGGATGTGGGAATGACTGATCGTTTCAGAGCTGCAATTTTGCACAAATTTAAGATTTTTCGTGATGAGGTGGGATGTGGGAATAATGATGTTTGTAAAATTTTGATCAGATTTTGTCGTTAATTTATTTTAATTTATTAATTTGTTTCACCTACCTGCCCAGGGACCACCGGCGGAAAATACCAGCTTTGCTAAAACCTTTTAAAATGCATACTGTCTAAATAAAATTACATTATTTAAAAGGAATTTCAAAGTTTTACGGTAAATCTACAGAAGCTGGTTGGCTCACATATTCATCAAAAAGGGAGAGATGTTTTTCACATAATTTTTGGTATTTCCCCGTAACGAAGGAGTGAAATAACCTTCAGAAATCTTTGAGCATCACAAGATAAGAGTCACATGTACAGCTTCATAAATACAAAATAAAAAAACGTACAATGATCCGTTAGTTTCCGTCTCGGGACTGAAACTGCTCGCACAGTCACGAGGCCGAAATTGTGCACAATTAAGAGTCCCTGCTCCGAGGAGCTGGAGTGCTTTTGTCTGGTGATCAGAGCCCGGCGGAGAGGACGAATCCCCCAGCATGCTCTCTGACTCAACGCCACTCTGTGGAAGTGCTGGGAGCGAGCGGAGGCGGATCAGGAGTACAGGCTCCAGTAGATGGTGTTGAAGAGCAGGTAGGAGAGCGGGAACGCCAGCCGCGAGTACGAGTCGATCATGTAGCTGTTACTGACGAACAGGTTGACGTTCTCGCGGATGGACCGCTGCCGGCGGAGGCGGGTCCCCTCCGTGGGCCGGGCGTCGGGGACTTGGTCCGGCGTGGTGAGGGGGTCAGAGGTCAGCGTGGGTGCAACTCGGGAGAACGGAGTCAGCTCAATGTCGTTGTCGTGGAAACAGCCGTCAAAGGCCATCGCCTGGCTGGCGTTGAAGGTGGACGGGATCTGAAATATTTAGAGAATAAAGGTGATTTTTAACATTTCATAGTTTTATACTTTTATACTCTAAAACCTCCGAGATTTATCTTTACACACCCTCACCTTTATGTCTTGCAGCTGTATTTTATTTCTTTATTTTGAATGTTTTTTGTGTTCGTTTTTTTTTGTTTTGGGTTATTTACATGTGAGTATTTTTTTCCTCCCTCACCTGCCTGAAAAACAAAAGCAGGTCAAACTACAGGCCCTCTGTCTGACAACCTCCGTCTGCCCAAATTTATATACACGTCAGTTTTATACAATGTAGACTGTCAGTGGTTCCCAGCTGGTCCGGTCCAGGGTTCAGGGTTCATTACTTCAAGGTCAAACTGTCAATTTTAATTGGCAGAATGTAAAAAACACGTTGGCTTGGAGAATAAACAAATAAAAAATACTGCGAGAATAAACAGAAACAACACTTCAAAATAAAAGCGAGACCTGGAACCAATTACTTATAGAGAAATTGTGTCCAAATATTTACTTTAATATAAAACATGATTTTGGGTGACAGCCATGCAAGTGATATTCTGTGAATATATATATATATATATATATATATATATATATATATATATATATATATATATATATATATATTTTAAGTTATCTTCACTTTTTATGTCTTTGCACTTTAAGACTTTTTTCGATTTAATTAATTCAAAGACATTTGAATTAATGCCTTATTTTTAGACTGATTAATTTAACACCTTTTAAGACTAAATGTTTCCACCAATAAAAAATATTGGCTGTAATGTTCCTGTTTGGCCACTAGAGGGAGACACTAGGTTAAATATGTGATTTCCACCACGCGTCTCCTCCTGTTGTGTGTTTTGGTTGTAATTGTCCCTCTTTGCTCCCCCTCTGACCTTCCCCCTCTTCATCTTCCTCATCTCCTCCAGAGTGGTGCAGTAGTTCACCGCCGCGTATTCGATCACAGACAGGAACACAAACAGGAAGCTGGTCCACAGGTAGATGTCCACCGCTTTCACGTATGACACCTGGACAACAAAGAGACACGTCCACAAAGTCACACACAACTGATGGAGTCCTGTGCCGGGATTTGCACCTTTAACCGCATTCGGATCATTAAAATCCACAAAACAGACATAAAAATACACACAACACTTTGTTTTTACGTCACAAAAAATCTGTCCCGCTGCACCTGCAGCCTCCCGAACCGACACAAACACAGCTGTTACCTGAGGCATGGAGGAGGACACGCCCGGTGATGATGGTGGACATGGTGAGGACGGTGGTTATACCTGCAGGAGACAGAACGGAGGTTTTAAAAATCACAGCACGTCTGTGTTCAGCACGACCTCTGACCTCTGGAGGGTCCGCTCTAAGAGAACGCCTTCGAAAAAATACTTCAAGCTTTGTCTGAAGATCTGGCAGATAATGAAGCCAGCAATGAAAAAAGCACATAAAAACACTCAAATCTGTGCAAAAAATGCTTACAAATGTGATTTTTGCACAGATTTGAATGTGCAAAATGTGATTTTTCTCATTTTCCTCCTATGATACAGGGTGATTGTAATTATATGACTAGTAAATACTGAAAGACAAAAAAGTCTTTTTTCTGACAATCCTGATTTTTCTGAGTAATACCTATTATACTAATAACTTTAAAAAAAAATATTTTATTTTTTACATATTTGTATTTTGTTTCTATATTTTAAATTAATTTATATATTTATATTTATATTTAGAAAAACAGAAATAGATTTCACTCTCTTAAATCCTAAGATCATAATTTTATACTATTTTATTTATTTTGATAAGATTTTTTCAGTTGCACTGGATGAAAAGAAAAAGGGTTAAAATCAGAGTGGAAATGTTTTATGTTGTATGGATTCTTGTCTAAGTGAAAAAAATGATTCCTTTAACTTTCATTAACTGCAAATCAGAAAAACCTGCAAGTATTTGTTAACTTTTTTGGGACATTTGTGCTGAAAAGTGCTTTTTTTGAATCTAAAAATCACAATGCAGATTTGTTGTCCCATATTAATGTCATTTTAACGCTGTCTGTCCAAAAATTTAAAATATGCTCACAGACATTTTAAGGGTTTCATCATCCATAAACAGCTTTTCCCCACAAAGTAAATCCAAACATTTTAGGGTTCAGGCTTTTTCGTTCATGTTAATATGAATGTGGCGTTACCCAGAGAGACGCGAGCGGGGACGGCCCTCCTGTCGATCCAGAAGGACACCCAGGACAGGACGACCATCAGCATGGTGGGAAAGTACGTCTGCAGCATGAAGAAGAGGATGTGTCTCCGCAGGATGAAGTTAATGAACAGACGATTGTACCAACCTGACGCAGGAAGACGGGGAGAAACTGAGATTAAAAAATCGATGTGCTGCTAAAACAGCGTCCTCGCCGCTCGTTTCTGTCTCTGAGATTTGGGGTCAAAAAGGATGATGTTGGATGAACATTATCGTCTAAAACAGCATTTTTTTTTATTAGAAACACCCTAAAACACAACCTGCAAACTGTTACCTGTTACATTTTTTAAAAATCAGGTCAATCATGAAGTGATTTATTTTCTCTGATTCGTCTGTGTGTGTCCACATACTTTTGGCAACTGAGAAAAAAGGGAATGATGTCACATTTATCACACTGTCTTATATTTTCAGGACACACACACACACACACACACACACACACACACACACACACACACACACACACACACACACACACACACACACACACACACACACACACACACCTGTGCTGCTGTAGAAAGCGAGGCCGCTGGAGGCCTGAAAATTCTCAATGAAGAACTGAGACAAGACGATCTCGTCCGTCCTCAGAGAGTCGTTCCCATTCTTCCAGTAAAGCATCAGGTCGTTCTCATTGTACGCGTCTGCGGAGAGACGCCGAGAGACAGACAGATGGAGAGACAGACAGAGAGAGACAGACAGATGGAGAGACAGACAGAGACAAATAGAGAGAGACACATAAAGAGAGACGGACAGAGAGAGACAAATGGAGACAGAGGAAGACAGAGACACAGAGAGAAAGGCACACAAGGAGAGACAGAGGGAGACAGAGACAGAGGGAGAGACGGACACACAGAGAGAGACAGACAGAGACACAGAGAGAAAGACAGATAGATACACAGTGAGAGAGACACACAAAGAGAGAGACAGAGAGACAAAGACAGAGAGGACAGACAGATGGAGAGACAGACAGAGACAGAGACACAGAGAGAGAGAGACATAAAGAGAGACGGACAGAGAGACAAATGGAGACAGAGGGAGACAGAGACACAGAGAGAGAGGCACACAAGGAGAGACAGAGGGAGACAGAGACAGAGACAGAGGGAGAGACGGACACACAGAGAGAGACAGACAGAGACACAGAGAGAAAGACAGATAGAGATGAACAGAGACAGAGGGAGACAGAGATAGACAGAGAGAGACAGAGACAGAGAGAGACACACACAAAGAGAGATAGACAGAGAGAGACAGACAGAGACAGAGACACAGAGAGAAACACATAAAGAGAGACAGACAGAGGGAGAGACAGAGACAGAGAGAGAGACAGACAAAGGCAGAGAGAGACAGAGACACAGAGAGAGAGACACACAGACAGACAAAGGGAGGTGTCAGTGTCATGAAAAATAAGGGAAATATGAGAACTCAGAAAAAAAGACAGATTTTTGGGGAAAAAGTCAAATCACCAAAATAAAAACTTAAAAAGTGAATAAACAAATAAAAATAAGGACTCAGAATAATATAAATTAAAATACTGAATTATAATAAATTATAATATAATAAATTAGGCATCATTGTGTACTTCTGATGCTGATGAAATATTTTCTCCCCTGAGAGGTAGTGAAATAGAAGTATAAAGTGGCAGAAAACAGAAATACTCAAAAAAAGTACAAATACCTAAGATTATTTTTGAGTTCAATACTTGAGTAAATGTACTCAGTTATATTCCATCACTATTTATTTTGTTTTTGTTGTTGTTGTGTTACCTCATGGTGTGAGAAGACAGGGGGGGAGTGCAGTATATATACATATATATATACTGTATACTGTATAGTGTGTGTGCGCGTGTGTGTGTGTGTGTGTGTGTGTGTGTGTGTGTGTGTGTGTGTGTGTGTGTGTGTGTGTGTCTCACAGCTCTCCAGCTCCAGCGAGCAGTTCTGTGTGTCCAGAGGGAAGCTGCTGAAGTCCATCGAGCAGAGCGCCGTCACAGTGACCCTGAAACAAACAAACAAACAAACAAACAAACAAACAAACAAACAAACAAACAAACAAACAAACAAACATACAAACAAACAAACAAACAAACAAACTACATTTATTCACCCTCTCCTGCCGTTGCCAAGGAAACCTGAGTATTGCTGTCGCCCGTCCTGCCTACCTGACGCTGTACAGGATGTTTCCGTCGGGGTAAACCCGCAGCATGATGTTCTCCATGGTGGTGTCGTGGATGAAGGAGCGTTTCGAGTGGACGAAGAAGACGTCGGGAACCCAAATCTTCTTCACGAGCCTCGAGTCGAACGTCCTGCTCTGGTTGGTCCGAGACGGAAACGACAGCCGCTCGTCTTTCCAGTAGTGCCGCAGGTACAGAGTCATGGTGAAGTCCTGCGCCAAACGCGTGTTGACATTTGATTTACAGTGTATAAAAACCACAGATATTACATATTTATGCATTTACTCTTGAATCATTACTTTTACTTTCCTTCTTTTCGTTCTTTAACTTCTTGTTTTTTTTATGCTTGGCTTGTTCTGAGGATTTTTTTGCTCTTTAAAGGAGTAATTTATGTGAAATAATGCAAATAAAAGAAGCAAAATGAACTAAGGAATTTATTTTGTAAAGATAATAGTATATTTAAATAATATTATAATATTATTACAATAATATTAATATTATATAATAATATTTGTGCGCAAAATTAAAATTAAAAAAACATCACATCCTTCGGTTTTTGCAGGTCCAAACTATCCTCACCATGTTGACCTCTGAGATGCTGTCGATGCTCTCCACCTGCACGTCGATGCCCACGGGGATGGCTGCACCTGAAACAACAACAAAATCATCCGTTTTAAAGTCAGCGACAAAAACTCATCACTCAAAGGCTTCCTGCGTGAAATGACCGTATTTATCACAGCAGCATCACAACAGCCTGCAGGGAAACTGTCATCACACAGTTTGAGACATTTTTCAGAAAAACATTCATCTACAAAAAAAAAACAAAAAAACTTCTTCTTTTTGCAACTTTGACATTTTGCAGAGTGTGTTTATTTTTGGTGTATCTATTTTGGTACAGTTAATTGGTATTTTTGTGTATTTATTTTTACATATTTATTGGTAATTTTGGTGTATTTATTTTGGTATATTTATAGGCATTTTTGGCATTATTATTCTTGTATATTTATTGGTATTTGGGTATATTTATTTTGATGTATTGATCCGTAATTTTGGTATATTTATTTTTGTATAGTGATTGGTTTTCAGGGTATATGTATTTTTAAATATATTTATTGGGATTTTTGGTGTATTTATTAGTATTTTTTGGTGTATTCATTTTGGTATATGTATTGGTATTTGGGCCTATTTATTTTTAGATATTTATTGATATTTCGCGTATATTTATTTTCTGTATATTTATTGGTGTTTTGCTATATTGTTTTGTGCATGGTTAAGAAATCACTGCCAAAATCAACATAAATCTGTTGTACGGCAGTTGCAGTATAATGTAGGAAAAAAGTCCAAATATAAAAATTGCAGATAATACTAAATCTAAATATTAAAGATTAAAAATAAGGTGCAAAAACCAACAAACACAATGCCAGCAGTGCAAACAGGTAATGTGAGCATGTTGCTTCAGAGGCTTTATCTGCGCTAACATCAGTAAAACTTTGTAAAAACACCATCGGTGTAACTTATTTTGACTAAAACTGGTCCAGAATCTCTTGTCAGTAGGTCAAATGTCTTTCAGCAGCTTCTGTGTCTCGTTAATCACGTCATCTGTATCGGCCCTCAAACCTCATTTTGGTCAAACGCTGGTAACAACATCCTCCGTCTTCGCCACCAGCTCGCCGCAGCTGTCAACATCTGTCCTCCACACTCCCCCGCTCCATCCGCCTCATTAGCAGATTAAGCTTGTTTAACCTCTAAACCTGAACAGCCTGATTTGTGCACACAAACAGAGCAGAAATAGCTAAACAACACAAATCCTCCCCCAAAAAACACGCTCCAATCACAGCCTCTCGCTCCCTGTTTTACTGCTCTGCCTCCGCACAGAATCACAACTCCACAGAGTTTAGTTTTATGACGCTGTTCAGTGGTCGTTCTTCCTTTCCTAAAAATCTACACGGCTAATTTTAGGATTTATCCACGGCTGCAGACTACAGAGCTCATTCCCGGCTCGAACACAAACATCAGCGGTGATTCTGCTGTTGACTTCAACTCGTAAACTGAGGCGTGTTTTTAAGAGTTTAACAATGAGAGGAATGCACCCGAAAAACGAGCCGTCGGGACCGTCAGCGTACAGTCGAGCTTCATCATTTCTGACGGCTTTCACCTCATGCACTCTGCTCGTTTGCTGCAGCTCAAAAGATGTCGACATTTAAACTGAAATAAAAACAGGAACGCTCTTCG
Organism: Plectropomus leopardus; assembly: GCF_026936395.1. Classification (NCBI taxonomy): domain Eukaryota; kingdom Metazoa; phylum Chordata; class Actinopteri; order Perciformes; family Serranidae; genus Plectropomus; species Plectropomus leopardus. The sequence continues at coordinate 26,017,476 of NC_142196.1, forward strand.
ACATACATGTTCCATTATAATTGTTATCACCGTATTTTAGTGACTATTTTCAGTAAAGCAGTTGTTGTGGTGATGTGATGTGGAGATATATTAAAACGTTTCTCTTTCACCCTCTAACACCTGCATTAACAACAGTTTTACTGTATTTAGACGCTTTTCATTATCATTTAACCCTCTGAAACCTGAGAACATTTGATTTCTTCCCAAAACACAATAAACATACTGAGTTACTTGTCAAGAAACATCCCAAAAAAAATCTGAAAAAGTGAGAAGGAAACAGAGCATGAAGCAGAATGAATATGTGTCATTGAATGCTGAGCCCACACTATTTTCTGTAAACAAATCAGATGTTGAGAGCTCGATAACCGAGTTTATGAAGTACTTAAAAACTGAAAGAGATCATACAGGTACACTGAGATGGTACGAGAGAAATACTACAAACACCGCGCAAAGAAATCAAAAGGCCAGACACGGTTAACATTTTAAATAACATTAATATTGTCTATAACCTTGTTGAAGAATATTTTTTGGGATAATGCTCATTTAATTTAATTCAGACCGTCCGTTAACTTGTGTTTTACGGAGCGAGAGGTACAGCAGTGAGGTTTTACCACGTCGCTTTAGAGACGCTGGTATGACACGTGAAAGTTCAGCGTGCGAACCGCGTCCACGATGGTAACGCCGTCACAAAGAAAGTGCTAACATGTTGATGCTCAGCTGGTTTAATCTTCTTTGCCATGATCATCATGTCAGTTTGGCATGTTTGCATGCTAACTTAGCACCAGATGAAGGTTTTGGGGTCACAAAAGTCACGACAATTAATCCTGCAGGATTTAATAGATATCAGCGGCTGCTGAGACGTTTCACTTTAAACCACCAGCGTTAACTTGGTGTTGGATCTGGAGGAAAAGCGAAAGATCGATCAGCAAAGTTAAAGCCCTCTGAAAACTTCAGCTTCTCTTGTGCTGTTTAAAGACTCCTTTCACAAGATATTTAACCCTTTGAAACTTGAGCAAATGGATTTGATTTTTGTTTTTAAATAAAGAAGAAAACACAATGATTTATCTGAAAAGAAATTAGTAAAAAATGACAAGAAAATGACCTTAAAAAAGTTTTAAAAATGAGTGTCAGAGTATAAGAAAATTATCAAAACAAAAGCCCAATATTTCCAGAAAACTAACTTATAATTATCCAATTTTATATATTTAAAATAATGTGACAGAAAGAAAATGTATACATATATATCTCATTTTTATTTTATTTTATTTTTATATTTCAGCATTTTTAGGGTTATTTTTTATTTATCTAACCTTTCAATTTCTTTGCATATTTTCAGGTCATTTTCTAGTATTTTTTTTTTTTTTTACTTTTATCTGGTTATTTGTAGTTAAGTTGCTTTTTGCCTTTTTCCTGAAGAAATCAAACCAATGTCCTCTGGTTTTAAAGGGTTAATTCTGTCTAGTTCCAGTTTTGAGCTACACGCCTGGAAAGGGTTGTCTGTAGTGTTGACTTGCAAATCACCGAAACCATGACTGCTGTTTTAGCATGCATAAACACACACACACACACACACACACACACTCTCACACACACACTGGTTTGGGCTTGTGACCTCCGTCTGGACGTGGTTTACCGGGTTACATTCCTGTTTTCGCCCTCAGGCCGTCAAGAAAAAAAAAGATGTCCTCGAAAGTGTCTGTGAGCTTTGTGAGGGTGTAAAGTGAGTTAATTCCAGTTGAATGTTAGCAGGCCGGCAGCTCAATAAACACTTTATTTAATGAAGTTCATCTGACAGCCGGGACCATAAAGCTCCCGCTGCAGGCTGGCTTTGTCCCGCCGCGACTCCTAAAAACCACCACGCGGTGCAGACCCAACATTCAGCGTAGCCCCGACAACCAGCGCTCTTTGGTGGGAAAAGGCTGAGACAGAAGGTCACTCTCTCTCCGTCTCTCGGCTCTTTGCTGCTTTCTTTTCCCACGTCACGCCCAGTCCAGCGTTTGGGACGGTTTTCGGAGAGACGCGTCCTAAAGGAGGTCAAGCTCTCGAGGTTTATGTGATGCACAGATTCAGCATCAGCACAACGTTTTTATATCGAAACAGATCTCAGAAGTGTTACGATCTCAGACGTTTTAATTTCCTGTTTTAAGAAAATACTGAGGTAATGTGTGACTTTACAGCCCGTTTTCACTCCGACCTCAACAAAAAGCGCCGCTCTGTCGCGTTTTTGGCGCACCAAAAGCCACCTTCTGCCTCCACGTCTAAATCACACCAATTTGCTCGTGTTTCAAAGGTTTTAACACCTGTGAAAGGCGTCTGAATGACAACACAAGAAAACAGGTTTCAAAGGGTTAACGATGTAACTTAATGATTATCGTCCTGGCTAATTATTGGCCCCAATATTGGGCATTTTGCCAATTATCTGTATCGGAATTTTATTTTAATTATTGCTGAAAAAATTCATTAATTATTAAGTGCAAAGGAAGTGTCGGCATGGGAGGAACTTTTACTTTGTATTTTTTTTATTCATTTTTATTTTTTATTTCACTTCACTTTTTTAGAAAAAGAAAGTTGTGGGGAATTTGCTGTATATGATGTTGAAAGTTTCAGTTTTGATTAAACATTTGCTAAAGGCATTTAAACACAGTTTTGTGTTTGAGTTTGTTTTATTCCAAATTCTACACAGAAAGATTTTCATTTTTATTGTAAATTTTATATTGTAAATTATATTGGTTCCAAATATTAGTTATCGGTCTCATTAACAGCTAATAATCAGTATCGGCCCTGAAAACCAATATCAGTCGACCCATACTTCATGACTTACATTAACGCCCGTTTTTGCACATTTTGGATTATTTCTTTCACACATCTGCACGTTCACACTTCATACTACCAACAAAGAGTGATTTTTCCAAACACAGAAAAAGCTTTCAGTGAGCACGGCAACAGACCTTCGGTATTTAAACGACAAAAAACGGGACAAAAAACTACAAAACAAAACTGAAGTTTGGGCTGATATTTAACCTCCTGGATCCAACAACGTCTGTTTCTCAACAACGCAGCTGAATTTGGATCCGCTGCTCTCTGATCTGACCAAACATCGAGGAAAATGTCCCGTTCAGACGCTGAGGTGGTGAACTCTGAACAACCTTCGGGGGCATCTTTTTCTAATCAGCTGACGTAAACAAGTTTTTGTGGAGGATTTGTTGCAGAGCTGCTGCTGCGTTCAAATTACACCGTGGCTTTTGGGGGAGAGCTCTAAATTTGGGGGATGGGTGGTGGGACGACACTGTATACAAGCTCGCACAAACATGAATGAACCGGCCAACATGCACAAATATGCTATCGACACAGTTCAGCTCAAACCGGAAACATTTAGCGGAGGACGACAAAGAAAAAGTGCAATGTTTTTTTAATTATCTCCCCATCCAGAGACAACGAAAAGACAAACGCACAGCGGACAGGAAACAGTTTGTGTTACTGTGTTAAACAGCTCGGACCACGGCATCCATCCCTACAATCAGGAGCCCACAGCCCCAAATTTTGGTTGCAGCATCACTTTTCCAACTGCTGCTCTGCACACAAAACCCATTTTCAATCTGAATCGCTCACAAGCAGCCCGCTTCCAGGCAACACATTATCGCTGAAAATAAAAAAATACTTCATAAAACGGACAAATAAAAAGCAAAATAAATATAAAAAAAACAAATACAAATAATTCATCTAGTGACAAAATCAGTTTAAAATGTATGACAGAAAAACAGTTAATTTAATATAATAAAAACAGAATTACAGTTAATCAAAATACTAAAATGCATCATAAAAAAAAAAAAAAAGTATAAAAAGAAACTGGGTTTTGCAGAGTTTTAGAAAAGCAATTTGATCACATAAAGAGGTCACGACGCAGTAACAAAGCCTGTTAAACATTAACGTCAGTATTAGTAATATTAGTATTTGTTAATAACAAACACACATCTGGACGGGTGCAGCTTTAAATACGTGTTTTTGTGACTAAAATGTTTACGTGCTCGTCGTTTTAGAACGAGTCGTTCAATCCCTGAACACAACGCCCACAGATGGATTAATTCATGCAGCCATAAGCAGCGTAACGCAGCTTTAAGGTCGCAGGTCGTTTCCGTGCAGCCTCCGTCGCCACTCTGAGTGTTTTTGATTCGACTCTCCAATCAAAGTAGAGGGAAGGTGAGAGGTGGAGACGGATTAAAAGGTGACTCTCTGAACGAGAACGAGTCCTACACAATCCATACTGACTCGACCCGGCCAGGCGGAAGAGAGGCAGCTCGGCCTGAAACGCTGTAATGTAATCAAAGCTGTGCTCCGAACACACACACACACACACACACACACACACACACACACACACACACACACACACACACACACACACACACAGCCTTTATTTACTAAACATTTAAAACCACACTGGCGGTTTATTTGTTAAAGCACAGTAACTAAAAATAACGTACTGTATGTTTAATGTCACATCCAGCTCGGCTGTGTATCGACCAAAGCTGAAATCAAACGTACGCCCGTGTGTAAAGACTTTGGAAAACAAACAGGTTTGGCTTTAAAACAAAACCAAAACAAGTTTAAACAAACGTTTTTGAAGCCCTGATGAAACACGTTGGCTTTTTTAATGGTTTAGCTTCTATAATAAAGGCTTTTTAATGTAATTCCTCCCCGTTTTTCACGTCATACTCTTGGAGTGCCTGGATTTCCCTCTTGTTTTTGCGAGATTTAGCACCTGATGCTATTTCGTGACCTACATTTGATCGTGATCCACAGAGCAAACCCGTCATCTCTCTTTGTTTCCAAGTTTAAACATAATTGAATCCCAAGGAATCAAATAAAAACTGAAAAACAGGTTCAACACGACTAAAAGCCTGAGAATAAAAATGGGCCTTAAGGTGCATCTTAAAAGCATCAACAGACTGAGCCTCTCTGATGGCCTCCAGCGTGCACGCCCACGCCCACACACACACACACACACACACACACACACACAGATTTCCCTCTAATAATGAAGTGGACTGTTTTAATGGATTTAACGAGTCGTTGCACGCCAAAGGAAGAACCACAGAGGTAAACAAACCCGCCTTCCAAACCTGAAGTTTCACGGCGACGGGAATTAATGTGTCAATCGGGGCCGAGGTTTGTTACCTGAAAACTGAGGTCACGCCGTGAGGAGCCAAAATAACAGAGTGTTTGTAGGAGGACCAGCAGGAATACAGGCCCTGGTGGTAAATCAGTTACGAGTGTTTGGCCTCATGATGTCGGTCTATAAAAGAGCGAGGAGGCCTGACGGGAAGTTTGCAGGGATTCATTTAAGTTTACAGTCGTCCTCTTAAAGGTTGACCTCGATATAGAAATACTACCTCAACACGTGCACCGAGTAACAAGAAATGTCAGACGGTGAATTTCACGACTCTGGTCCCCCGAGGCGGGAATGGTTTTGATTCTTCTACACACACACACACACACACACACACACACACACACAGAAAGCTATAGGCTTATCTGAGTCAGAAAAAGCTGAGATTTCCTTTCTATGTGAAATTATAGTCGGTGGAAATGCCACAGGGCCGCGGGGCAGACAGTGGTGCTTTTGTTGTCCGCACCCTGAACGACAGACAGGACCACAGACACATGCAGGACGCCAACCAGCCATATAGACTGAAGATACGATGGCAACAAGGAGGCTGTTTGTGACTGTGGGTCAGAAACATTTACTCCAGCACCGTCACAGATATAAAAGTGGTCTTCAAATGAAATAGGGCTGTCTCTGCAGCAGGAAGATGCAAAAAACTTTGAAATTGGTGCTACATGACCGAAGAAATCTGAGAAAAAGGATGCATTTGCTCAAGTTCCCACAGGAGAAAAAAATCTTTTCACAAAGCAAGAAAACACACCGTAAAAACACACACACAAAAAAAAAAAAACAGCAGTCACGCCTAAAAGAAACATTGACCGTTGGTATAAACAGGAATCAAACTGTGGTCTCCAGTTAGTGCAGACCCATCATTGATCAAGAGAGAAAAGACACTGAAATTAAAATTATTAAAAAGAGAAAAAAAACATGCAAAAAACATGAGCAGCAGCCTGAGAGACAGCAAACATCTGGTGTCAAACAAAAACACTCCCTCCAGAAGAAATCCCGTTCAGGAGTCTTGCAAATTGTTGCAGGAAGACAATAACAAACAGACCAGATCAAACGAAAAGTAAACAAAAAAAACCTAAAATTCTGTGTCAAACACTTGTAATAGTCTGATCCTGTCCAGGGCGAAACCAAGCACTTTATATCGACGTTACCTGACAGTGCGAGCATGCCCCAGCAGATTACACTGCAATCTGTTTTGCAATCTCGGCTGCTGCTTTCTCAACATTGGACAAATTTTAAAAACTGTTGATCCTATTAGTCACTTAAGCCTCGTTCCAACTGCACAAAAAACCAGCTAACACCTGGTACGATTGGCATTCACACCCGGGTCAATGACTGCAGTAGACACGGTTTGATGGGAACAAAACACCCGTGTGAACGCTATAATTTAAGCTCCTTAACCAGCGAGATGCAATGACACGCTATCACTAATTACAGTCCATCTCCTCCTAAGCAGCTAAAACACCGATCAAATACATCTGCACCGAGTCTGAAAGGGGGACCTAATCAGTCAGAGATAAATAAAGACAATAAACCACTGAAAAGTTTTCAAAGACTTCTCATCCCGCTGCTTTCTACTGTTTACCCGTCTGTGACATCACACAGACACACCAACAAGACAACACACACACCAGCTGACAGAAAGCTGACTCGCTCTCTAGCGGTGAGTTTAGTGGCGGTCTTTCACATTTAACAGGTTTACCTGTGTTTAAAAAAACAGTGTGCACACTCTAGTTTTGGTGGGAAAAATATGAGTAAATAGTGTTCTTGTTGAAAAGTTTTCCTTTGAGTTACAGCAGAAAGTATTTAATGTTTTATCTCGGCAGTATAAATCCTCCGTTCTTGTCAGTAATTAAGCAGGAATGAGTGTTTGTACGTCTGTGATGGACCAACAAGAGTCACTCGTGGTTCAGGTTCATGTCAGACCCCCCGCCTCTCTCCCACACAGGGGTCCCATTTCGGTGAACTGGCTGGCTTAGGAAAGGACGGCGGTCACGCCTGAAAGAAACATTAACCGTTGGTATAAACAGGAATCAAACTGCGATCTCCAGTTCGTGCAGACCCATCATTGATCGTGTTTTACGCTCATTATTGTAACGACCACGAGAGGATGCGTGTCACCGAAACGTAAACACAGTTTTAAGTTTCTGAACAAAGCACAATGCTGTCATTTTTCTGGTGATGACAGTCTCTTCCTTTCATTCTTTCATTGGACATAAAACATCCAAACATCAGAGTTTTGATCAAAACTGAAATCTATGAAGCTGGAAATCCTGGAAATACCTGCGCTTCTCACTTAAAGGGACAGTTCACCCCGAAATCCAAAATACGTTTTTTTTCTTCTTCTTCTGACTTGTGGTGCTGTTTATAATAATTACAGATACAGTTTTCTAATGTTTTTCTCTCTCTCTTTATTTTCAGGTACTTCTTTTCACCTTTTATTAATTTCTTGCAATTTTTTGGAGATATTCTTGTCAAGTTGCCAATTGCCAAACATTTTGGTCAGATTTCAACTGTTTAAACACTTTTAAAAAGCTATCTGAACGCAGCACAACTGAGAACTGAGGTCTGCAAAGTAACCAGATAACTCCAGCACTGTTTAAATGTAGTGGAGGGAAAAAAGGGCAAAATTTCCCCCAGAAATGTAAAAAAATACAATGATTTAAGTAGCACAACCTTAAAAATACAAATTAATTTACTGCCTTTTGTAGGTAAAAACAAATATCTCTTGATAAAAATACACAGAGATACTTTTAGATCTAAACGTTTATCTCCTCAAGAGCTTTTGGGTTACTGACACGCTGATATTTTAATCCGCGCAGCTTCGTATGGAAAAACATGCATTCTGCATCAACTGTGTGTCTGCATGCAGCTATTGTCTGTGTTTGATACAGATGATCTTTATTTCAGACGTCAGTTTGTTTCCCACCCCTCCATCTGCTCCAGACCTGGAATATAATCCAGATTAATGCACACGAACCCCCACTCACACAATACACACACACACAAACACAAGCACTCATTATATTGCCAAAAACACACGCAGGGACACACAATCACATTTGAGTGAGCACACAGAGTCCTACTGTATTTCAAATGCGTTAATGCTGTCTCACACACACACACACACACACACACACACACACACACACACACACACACACACTCGTGCTGCCACATGACGGTGTAATCTGGGTCATTGTTGGTGATTTTTGGATCGACACATCGGTTGTCTGTGTGACCCAGTGCCCGTCGTCACATCATCAAACCAGCGCGTACGCATCATCAGCGTGGGATGAGCTCTGATTTTCTCCGCTGGCCGACGTGTGAGCGAGCGGATTAAATCATCAGGGATGAAGTGAGGTGTGCCTTTGTGTGTGTGCCTTTGTGTGTGTGTGTTTTGCATTGCTATCATTGTGAGGACAAATGTCAGTTTTAAAACAGATTAAAAACAAATTCTTAAAAATATAATGCATCAATATAGACTGCTGGGGTAAATAAAAATTGCAATAAATAAAGGGTTAAACACTCAAGTGGACATTACAGATAAAGATGAAATAATACCAATCATTTAAATGATATAAATGTTAAAACGAGATTTAGGTGAAGAGAGGATCGGACTGTGTATTTTGTGATGCACAGACACAAGTGAAACTGAATATAAAACCTCCTCTAATGATAAAATATCTTTAAAAAAATCATAAACGTTGTAGTTGTACACTTATATATATATATATATCTATATAGTAACTTTGTTTGGGGGCCACTTTTGCAAAATGACAGGAGGGCAGGGGCCAGTCGCAGCGGCCCCATGCATGTTTCTAGGATTTTAGGACATTCCTCAGACTTCAGGACATTTCCAGGATTTTAGGATGATTTTAGGATTTTGGGATGTTTCTAGGATTTTAGGACATTCGGGTCTGAGCAGGACCTCTGTCGCTGGATGCCAGTGATCCTCCTCTGACACTTTTTTTGATAATCAAGCTCTATTTTGAAGCTGTTTTCTGCACTCTGGTACATTTTATACTCAAAGTTAACAACTCTCTGTGTGAATTACTGTGAATTAGAGAAAGTTTGGGTGCCATCCAGTTTTTGTAACTGCTGAGTATCACTGCTGCAACCCTGCACATGTTTCAGGATTTTAGGTTATCTCTGGGATTTGAGGACTTTAGGATGAGTTTAGGATTTGGGGATGTTTCTAGGACTTTAGGAAATTCCTAAGATTGCAGGATATTTCTAGGATTTTAGGTGAGGGATAGATTCACAACTGAACGGTGAAGACGAGCAGGAGGAGCTGGCCTGGTGGATTTTTTTGGTGAAATATATACATTAAAATAAGAGGAAGAGTCTGTGATGGTCCCAGAAGTATTTCAAAAGTGTGTGTTTGTGTGTGTGTGTGTGTGTGTGTTTGTGTGTCTGACCTCCGAAGCCCGGCCTCATGGCGAAGTCGTGCTCCTCGATCCTCAGCAGCTGTTCAGTTTTTATCAGCAGTGTTTTGGTGCTGTCCTGCCTCTTCAGCTTGTAGTCAATACGTCTGCAGAGACAACACACACACACACACACACACAGACAGACAGAGTGTGTGTTGAGTGATTCGTTGGTTATTAAGACTTTAATTGCAGGTTTTGATCAGCGAAAACACAGTTTGTGGTTCTCTCTCTCTCAACCTGCCAGAATTATAACCTTAACCAAAGGCGCGGCACGGATCCAAAAACAAACAAACACACATGGTGCATGCGTACACGTGTGTGCGTGCGCGCGCGCACACACACACACACACACACACAAACACAAACACACACACACACACACACACACACACACACACAGACAGCGTTACATTATGTTTCAAAACAACAGTGGTGCTGCTGCAGGAAGAATATCACTGTAACGCTGATGATAAGCATGTTATACTACATGTACACACGAGTCCTTTTTACTCTGATTTTCTAATTTACTCTAAAAAGCATGGATTTAGTACTTTTATTTAAGTATGTAGGAGAAGGATGTGAATGCTTCAGCTGCCACTTTATATATTCAGGATTGCAAAGATGGAATTACAATGTGAAATAAATAGATAAAACATGCATTTTTAAAACAAGGTTTGGTTGGCTGCTCATCGCAAATCTCGTCTCATTATTTTAGAATACCATCAGAAATTTTTAGAATACTTAACTTTCTATTTTTCAGGTACTGGAAAACACATAACATATAAAACACAAAAATGCAAACTATAAAACATATGTAAAAGTGAACCCCGAGCCCTCCTCTCCTGCACACCTAAAAACAGAGAAACAAAAAAAAACAAAAAAATTCAAAAAAAGAAAAAAAAAAACATAGGGACAGCAGGTAATAAAAATGTTTTTAAATTTAAATAAATATATGTTTTAAATGTGTTTAAATACTGTTGAATTGTATGCATATACATCTTTTAATATATATGAAAAACTATGTAACAAAAATTATAAATATTTTATTTCATCATTATTTAAATTTTTTGCACGTTTTTTCCAGATTGTTTGTTTTTGGGGTTTTTTTTAACTTTTTTTCTTTGCTTCATCTTTAGGGTTATTTTATTGTAACTTCTGGTGAATTTGTTTTTCTTGTTAAATTGCTCATAGCCATTTTGTATGTTTTTGAAAGAAATCAAGCTGATGTGCTCAGGCTTCAAAGGGTTAAAGGATGGTTCCTGGTATTGGAGAGTAAAGAAAAAAGTGGACTTGAATGAACCTTAAAGCTCGGCCCTCTGAAGCTGCTTTAAATATCTAAACGTGACGTTACTTCATGTGCGTTTTCAGCAGCAAAACAAACCAAGAAATGTAAACTTGATAACTTCTCGTCACGTTGTTTGAGTGTTTTGAGCGGTGACGTCCACAGACGACGTAAAGTCAACACACTGCACAGTTAAACAAACTGTAAACGTCTATATATGTCTGACATTCAACCAGGGAAACCCCGAGCAGACGTTAATTACAGCCTGAGTCAGCTGCAATACATACTGCACTGTGTGTGTGTGTGTGTGTGTGTGTGTGTGTGTGTGTACCTGCTTTAAACACACACACATACACACACGTGCTGTGCACAAGTGAACACACAGTGGGGTGAAAGAGATAAAAGCTGTTTGAGATTTTCTCTGCTGACAAATGAAAAGCCTCTGTGAAAGTCACACACCTTGACACACACACACACACACACACACACACACACACACACACACACACGCACACACACACACACACACATTTGGGCTCCTATTATTGTGAGGTCAGGCTGTGTGTTTGAGCCAAATCCCGTCTCCATAATCCCTTAAATTAACCTTGAAACAAACACCACAATCCCCCAAAACAAACCGAATTCAGTAATAATCTCAGACCCTGAAGCTAATTCAAACAAACTCCACACTTCCTCCTAAAGTTGTTTTTCTTGTGAGGAAGTTTTCAGATCCTTTAATTTAAGTTAAGTACTAATACCACACTGTGAAAATACTCTGTTACAAGTTAACTGAAGTTTTCCCTTTAGTAAAAGTATGTTAGTATATAATCAGTAAAATGATTAAAAGTATTAAAAGCAGAAACGTGTGGCTGTTATACTTTTATGAATGATTTCATTCGATGATTATGACTCGTGCATTAATGTAAAAGCAGGATTTTATTGACGTGGTTGGTTGAAGTGATTAATTTTTTAGATTAATCTGCTGATTATTTTCTCCATAAATGTTTTGATTGGTTTTTTAAAATAATAAAAATAGTGAGAAATGTTTGTCACAGTGACCAATTATATGTATAACCTCAACATTATTAACTAAAACACGACATCATAGATGGACACTGAACGGGCCAATAGGACACAGGCCCAAGGGCCCAAAGTGTCAGGGGCCCCACTGGTCTTCACTTTCAAAATGTCCCTCATATTAACACACATGGGCGGAGAAGAGACTCAAAATGACCACAAAGATACACAAAAGAAACTCAAAGACGCACAAAAGAACTACAAAAAAGGCCACTTAATCACAGACAGAAACAACGACCAAAAGAAGACACAACATGACTAAAAAGTGACACAAATTACACAAAATTACCCAAGAGACCCAAACAACTACAAAATTACTAAAAAAAAAAACATGAGGACACACTAAATGACCACAAAGACACGCAAAATGACCAGAGAGAGACACAAAATGATCACAAAGAGACACAAAAGCACCAGAGAGAGACACAAAATCACCAGAAAGAGACACAAAATGACCAGAGAGAGACACAAAATCACCAGAAAGAGACACAAAATGATCAAAAAGAGACACAAAATGACCACAAAAGAGATACAAAATGACCAAAGAGAGACACAAAATCACCACAAAGAGACACAAAATGACCGCAAGGCGATATGTAATGACCACAAGGAGACAATAAATTCAAAAAATACCTCAAAGAGACACAAAATGACCACAAAGAGACATAAAATGACCACAACTTTTTGTGCAAAAATGCACAAAAAAGTCTAAGATTTTAGAAAATTTCTGTGATTATAGTATGTTTGTAGGATATCATAATGTTTCTTGAATTTAAGGACATTTCTCAGATTTTATCATCTGTAAAGTAACTAAAAGAGTCTGATAAGTGGATTAAAAAATAAAGTATTAAATGAAAATACTCAAGTAAAGTCCACATTCAACAGATTTGTACATAAGTGCCATACCTTCTGTATTTAATACATTTTTTTTGTTTGTTTGCTTGTTTGTTTATCATGACCCTCCCCGCAGCTAAAAATATTTTTCCGAGCCTCCCTGAGTGACTGCTGGGAAACGCATGACCCCGTCTCCGCCATAAATAACCATATTTTTGCATACCACGTAGACACTGAGGCCAATGCAAAGAGCAAACAGCACAGACAGACACCAACAAAAGCCGAATGCAAATCCTCAGCACAAAAGACGAGTGTGCACTTCAGCAGAAAATGAGTGCACAGCAGCAACCCGTCACCGGCCAAACCACACAAAACCAACAACACTGAGTAAGCCGGCACACACACAGGCGGCATTAACACCACGAGCTCAGGCTTAACGATCATTTCACCAAATAAACTCAACACACAGCAGCCAGAATCACACCAGTGACTCGGCACGGTGGAGTTTAACCAGAAAAGTGCTTTTTGCAGAACATTATGATGTCACAGTGAAGTTGACCTTTGACCTTTTGGATAAAAATGTCATCACGTGATCATTTTGTCCTGTTTGACATTTGTGTGTAGTTTTTTTTATAATTAGCGCATGAATTGTTAAGTTATGGCCAAAAACTGAGGACATGTGACCTCCGACCGCCAAATTCTCATCTGTCCATGTGAATATTTTTGCCAAATTTGAAGAAATTCCCTCAAGATGTTCACAAGAATTCAAGGTCATAGTGACCTTTGGCCACCAAATCTAACCAGTTCATCACTGAGTCATCGAGTCCAAATTTAAAGAAGTTCCTTCAAGATGTTTTTGTGGTATCCTGAAGTGTAAAACAAAATCCTGGAAAAAAAAAATGTCACTTTTGTCATGCAGGAGCACAGAAGTGATTTATTCACTTATTTATGTTTGATTATTTATCTTTTTTTTTTTACAGGATTAATGCACACAGTTAATTTTTGTCAACATTTTAAATAAGAAATGATGAAATATCGATGTTAACCTCAGATTTGTTTATATTTCCTTTTTTATTTAAGGGTTTACTTGTACTAAGAGATATTTTTACATCATATAATCCATATTATATCAAATTTTATACTGTTTCTTTCCCCCAAAAAAACACCAAGGACTATCAGAAACTTGGAAATCTGAGAGTCAATCAGAATAGTTAAAATTAATACAAAATACAAACATATAAAGCTGTATGTCCTTCCGCTAAGCCAAAATAAACCCTCCACAGTGCTTAAAAAATGATTTAAAAATGCCTCCCTGGTTTTGCACCACCTCCTCCCTCCATAAATAACGAACAGTCCCTTAGTTACATTTCATCACGGACTCATTTCTGTGCTTTTAATCTCTTTAAGTCGTGTCTGCGCTGTGTTTCCCAAAGATCACCTGTCATTGAAACAACGAGGGCCGGCGGTGACATTAATCAGGAGATCAACGTTATATTGTTTCACACACACACACACACACACACACACACACACACACACACACACACACACACACACACACACACACACACACACACACACACACACACACACACACACAGGCTGTTGTGTTCAGCGTTCACAGTTGGACGTGGACAGCAGCCAGAGTTCGGTTAACATCTTAATAAACAGGCCTTTATTGCACAAACTGAGCGGGTGAACGTCGAGCAATAAAATGCAGCACAAGGCGGTTAACCCTTCGAAACCTGGAGCTCCTTTCACCTCCTCAGTATTTAAAACTTTAAATCTTGAGCAATTTGGTGCGATTTATTTAAAAACATGACTAAATGTTATGAACAAGGCGATAAGCAAGCTGGTGAGAAATGTTCCACAAATCACAACAAATTAGTAAATTTAGAAAAAAAAAAAAATTAAAAGCAAGGGAAAATGTCAAATAAAAATGGGAAAATTAGGAAATTTTTACATATATATTTTTTTCACATATTTGAAATTATGTTACAGAAATATAATTTTAAGCACATTTGCCACATCTTGTTTTCCTTTTTTTATTTATTTTTTTCTTTTTCATTTTAAAAAATATTTTCATGTAATTTTCTTGTACTTTTTAAAAATTTCTTGCTAATTTTTAGGTCTTTTTTTCTTTTTTTTGTTGGTCATTTTCCTCTTCCTGTGTTTCTGAAAAAAATAAAGCCAGTATGGCTCAGGTTTCAAAGGGTTAATATTATGACAAAACCTCAGTCAAAAGTCTGCAACAATGCACCTGGAGTTGCAACATGCAGCAACAGGTTTCAAATAAAACTCGTATGGCACCAAACTCAATTTAAATATTTCCAATTAATGATAGAAGCTTATTTTTATTTGTTAAATCTTTTTTTTTTATCTGTAACAAATATCTTTTATTCTTTATAATCTCAAAAATGCACCTCCTCTATTCACTCTCACACTAAGACTACACTTGTATAATTTTCTCTTACAATTTAATGCTTCTACGATGTTTCTACGTGTGGTTTAAGTCCTTTAATTTGTAATTTATTCTTCATATTTGTGCTAAAAATCATTTTTCTGACAAGGACATTTATGCTCGCCACTCCTTACACGTTTACTCGTTTTCACGGGTGGTTTTAATGGAAGTATTCAGTGTTTTTACTCGCTGACACAACTTTTCTGCAGCTGCATTTATTCATTCATCCTTTCCAGCAGGAGCTCCAGGAAAAGCCGCGTTTTTTCCTGTTGGACAAATAAAACCTGTCTCTCTCTGCAAGAGCTGATTTTAGACTCGCAGAGGTCAGTAACTCGACTGTGAGCAATAAAAACTGCACAGTCGATAAAAAGCGAGGACTTAAAATCACAATAAATTACTGCGGTGCTCACTTCTTCAAATTAAATAAGTGTTCGAGGTCATTTGTGGTTTGTACACGAAACAGGGAAGTGCAAGTGCTCGAACCATGGGAACCTCCCAGTGACGTGTTCTTCAGAAATGAAATCACAGCTTTCAGAGAAACCACATCGTGTAATGTTCAATAATAAACTCATTTCATTTTTTACACCACATTTCAAAAAAGGATTTCTGGGAGCTGATAGTCCACAAATTCACAGAGGAATTGTTGATTCAAAACTTCCAGATGATCCGCTCAACGAGCACATAGCCACAGCGTCACGTGACCTATAACAGCCCAAAAAGGGTTTCCACTGCAGTTTTTCAAAATATGGCTTTTTCAAATCACCTGAAATACCACCTCATGTGAATGTAAAAACTTTTTTTGTGATAAAGTACACTTTTGCGAAATTGAGGTGTTTCTATTCGGCGTATTTACATTCTTAAAACTGTCGCATCATGACAATATTACAGGAGTGCGACACTAAACCGTGAAGTACTCTTTTCATCTGGTGCCATCGTGATGTTAAAATTATTTGTCCAAATCTTTTTTATGTCCAAACACCTTCAAAAACTACAGACATTCCCATCAGCCGCAGCTGCAGTTATATTTGGTGCTACTTGGCGAAAGCTAAAAATTGTGGCACATCAGTGCTGATGTTGCAACATATCTAATGCATGTGGAAATACGCACACGATTTTTTTTTTTGCATATCGGCTTTATCAAGCATTATATGTTGTTTTGTTTAGCGCTTGTGGTGCTGCCCCCTAGAGGCCAAAAAATTAAAGTTCGAGACACACAAACAGTGGAGAGCAAATTAAAAAAAGATGCTTCTAACGATGCAGTGAGTGTGTGTGTGTGTGTGTGTGTGTGTGTGTTATCTGTGTCTCACCCTCCAAACTTGAACTTGCTGTTTTCCCCGAGGAACACCTCCTTGTGTCTCCTGCGTCCAGAGCTGCGACCGCCAGTCACCCTGGCGAACAGGCTGGCGGCGACCAGAGCCAAGAAAGTCAGCACGTCCACCTTCATGTTTCACAGGTTTCCCCGCCACAACGCCAACATCGCCGGCTGCAGCGACCCCAGCGCCTCCTCCTGCACCGTCCACGCCGCCCTGCACACTAACGCTGGTGGTTTTGGTCAAACATCCCACTGCGGCTGCAAGTTTCCTCAAGCAGAGAGCTGCAGGGCGAAGAAAAGACGTCCATCAGAGCATGAGTGAAGTGTTTCCACATGTGTCTTCACATGCATGAATCTGTGCAGCAGGTGTGCGTGCAGCTGAACATCCCGTCCACGCTGATCTCCAGGAATCTGCTGCCGCGTCGCCGACGGCTTCATTCACTCCTCCGCTCGCTCGCAGTCTGTCTCTGTCTGTTTTATCTGCGGGTTTTTTTGTCTATCTCTGATTAAAATCGATATGAATCTATTCCTCGCGGCGATAGAGGAATGACACTAATTCCACCCTAATCCTCTTATCTACGGCCACAGCAATCTTTCACTAACCTACAAACAGACGCACACACACACTCACACACACCCATCAGTAATCAGGATTTTCTCAGTGGGACAATAAAAAAACAGGCACCTGGTGTGATTATATGGATTATACGAGGTTAATGCACACCTCCACATTCTCTGCGTCCGTGTGTGTTTGTGTGTGTGTGTGTGTAGAGAGAGACAGAGGTTTTTTTGCGTGAAAATGAATCACGGGATTGGAGGCAGCTCAAACAACAAAAGGTCGCCAAGATCGGCAGAGGTTTAATACCCGAGCCGGAGTGGAGCGAGAGAGCTGCGTCTAATCCAGCTTCACCTGCAGCTCCTTCTTCAGTTTACACCTGGAAGACGCAATCGCACACACACACACACACACACACACACACACACACACACACACACACACACACACACAAACACACACACACACACACACACACACACACATCGAAATGCACACATGCACAGCCTATAAAGCCGTGCAGCTGCAGACAATCCTGCACAAATGCAGTTTTTTTTAAGTTCAGTGTAATTTTTTGGCAAACTGAAGGAATTTCCACCTTTGCAGTCCGAACAGTGCTGCACAAAATTTGTTCAAATTAACCCAAAACACAACGTGAATTTTATATCACCCTCACTTTCCTCGGCTCTCTACAGACCCAGAAAATAAAGGAAAGCAGAGCGCCTGAAAATGAAAGTATATCAGACTTTGACAGAGGCTGAACAAAGAGAGCAAAAACAGTTTGAAAACTCTGAAAACAGAGAAAAAAATGTTTGCATTGTGTGTTTCTGCAAAACACGGATACAATTTCACATTATTATGTAGCGGAAATGTATAAATTTACATTTTATGTGCTTCAATAACACTTTGGTTAATGTCAGGTTAGGTTTGGGCACAAAAAGCACTTGATTATGGTTTAGAAAAGATCATGTTTTGGCCTGAAGAACCCCGTTTTTTTGGCACAATCCCTGCTGGAAACAGTCAAAACTGGTTTTCCTGGCACTATCGTGGCAGTGGAAGCAGCAAAAAACAAAGCGTTATTGTGGGACTGTCCTGGCACGAAACACAAAGATTTCAGTATAAAAATAATAATAATAATAATAAAAAGAAAATATTTAAACATATATATATATATATATATATATATATATATATATATATATATATATATATATATATATATATATATATATATAAAATAACATAATAAAACATTATTACATTTATAAAGGTAGTTTTCTGGACATTTTGCCCATTTTTTTTAGATTATGTTCTAATAATTCAATCTTCTTTTTTAAAATATTTTTTAGGTAATTTTTTTCCCAATTTTATTTAGATTATGTTTTAATAATTCTCCTTTCTTTTTTAAAATATTTTTTTAGTTAAAAATTTTTCCAATTTGTGGCACATTTCTCACCGGGTTGGACTTTTTTCCCGATGTTTGCATCTAAAGATCTTTTCTGCATATTTCCAAACAATTTTAAATTCATCAGATTAAAACAAACCAGCTGAGGTCTACTCTGCCGTGTCTGGATTGTATTTTGTTTGTCTGTTTGTTTATTTGTTTGTTTGTTTGTTTGTTTGTTCATGACTCTTTCTGCATCTATATTCTGACAGTGTGTCTGTTAAAAACAGTGAAAACAATCATTTCGTTTGATTGATTGTAAATACAGCTCCTCTATTTCACTCTTATCAGAGATTGTCATAATTACACAATAAAGGTTAAAGGTCCAAGTCTTTCCTCTTTACCACACTCACTGCAGGCATTTCCTGTAACCTCGGACCATTAGCTCAGACTGGTTTTACTGGTGTCCAGCCTCCAGGTGTGAGTAACTGTGTCACGGCTTCCCTGAAAAGGAGAACAGAGCAGTCGGTGAAACTTCCCAGGTTAAATAACGGTTACTCATCTACATGTGGGTCTGATTTACTGTCTCTTTCCTGCAGAGCCAAACGATGACTAAATAATGACTTTAAGATGACTAAAAAGGAAACGCGTCTCCTGATGCTCACAGATAAAATGTGCACTGCCGGATTTGTCGCAGCTCATTATTTAATGTGCGATTTAAGCTCCCCAAAAAGTCAAAGTGAACAGAGTAAATCAATCCCGTTATTGTAAAAGCAGGCGTTGAAGTGTCGCCTGTTTGACATATATAGCGCATAGCTCACGGTGCACAGCACGCACCGAAACAGCTCTGCACTTTGAAAGCAAACCCCGCTGACATTTGATGGAGCTGCAGAGGAAACACCGACTCCCGTCAAGGGTCTCCCGTGTGTGTGTTTGTGTGTTTGCCAATCACAACCAAACTCCACCCATTCAGAGGGTGTGTGTGCAGCGACCTTCCCTTCCCTGCGCTGCCTTGTGTGTGGTGAGATGTGTGTGTGTGCTGCCTATTCTCTAAATAACCTGTTGATCCAGTCAAGCTAACATTCAGTCAGCCTCAGGAGGCAGCGGGCTCGACTCCTCTTCTTCTCCTCCTTTTTTTTCCTGGACTTCATCTGAGCCGGAGCTGCAGCTGAATCACCGTGAGTGTGTTTTTTTATCTCAGCTTTCACTCTCATTTCCCGGCGTGTCACTGACAGACGGCACTCGTCTCAGCTCTATCAGACACATCAGCTCTATAAAAAGTTGACTTTTTGGAGTTAAGAAGATAAGTTTTGCTGAGGATGTCCAGGAGTTTCTGTAAGTTGATGCTTTTTCTTTAATTTACTCCAAACACAGAGGAAACTAAAACTAAAACTACTGCTAAAGATGATGTCAATGAGGACACTAATTAAAGACACGTGTCTGAGCAGCTTAAGGTCTAAAAGGTTCATATTTCTGAGTCAGCAGCTAAAAGAAGCTCATTTATAACATTTAGGGGATCAGTTTCAGAGCTAAAGCTGCAAAAAAGTTTACATTTCATTCATAAATATAATCAGCTGGTTAAAAATACTTAAATCAAGAGGAAAACTCTCAGCTGAACTTCTGCTGTTTCGAACAACTCAGAGTGCACCTGAGGTCAAAAGCTGCGATCTTGATAACTTTAATAAAACTGTCAATGAAACAGGACGATTGGAGGTCGTCCACCAGACACTATTTATAAATGTCTTCAGTTTTGTCAAAAGTCCTCTGTCACTTCCATGTTTTTTTAATTTGGGGAGCCAGTTGCACATGTTATAAATATTGAGGACGTGCCCTCTGCACAAACCCCGAAATCTACACCTGTGTTTATAAGATGTAGAAAATGAGCTTCGTTTTGTTTGCTGTCATCTCTTTTTACTAAAAACTACTCAAAACTTTAAGTGGCAAAACATTTAGGTTAAAGGATAAGATAAAACTTCAGCTTACAGCATTTTTTCTCTTGTTTACGTTTACAATTAATTCAAAAATTGTGCGCTGAAGCAGATGTTTGTTGCTTTTTTTATGTTTTTTTAAGTTTTTATATGTATATTGTTTTAAAAATGACCAGTAAATCTACCTCCTACCTTAAGCATTACATTGAAATGAATGCAGAATAAATCATTTTGACTTGTTAGTGTTTTAGAGGCTTCACCGCAGCTCAAAGAGTTACTGTTAGTGTCTTAATAACTATAAATGTGTTGCTTAAACAGAATAAAGAATAAAAACGAGGGTAATAAGGTGTAACTGTATGTTTTAGAGGCAGCAGAGTGAGTGCAGAGTGTCTCTAAACAACTTTTAACTGACTTATTGTTGCATTTTCCTATATTTTATTCCTTTTTTATCTGTGCCTGTTACATATTGCATTTATTTGATTTCAACATAAAGCATCTTGAGTTTACAGGTCAGTTTTTGTCAGTGTCTTAATTACTCTAATAAAGGTGTTATTACTGTAAAATAATGTGTAAAAATGTCCTTTTTCACTGACTTATAGTTGCATTTTCTCCTGTTTTATTTAATATATTCCTCTATGCATGCTGCATTCATTTAATTTTACTTAAACTGGTGCTGCAGTAACAGTTACTGTTAGTGTCCTGATAACTTTAATTACTGTTATTAATACATGATAACATGTTAAAAAGAGGATATTTTAGAGGCAGCACAGTGAGTACCTGCACATATGCATATGTTTCATTATATTCTGCTGCATGTTACTTGTGGCTGTTTGCACTGTAACGTAATGAAGTGTGCTCTGACCTTATTTGACCCTGAGAGCTCATCACATTACAATGCAAACAGCCACAAGGAACATGCAGCAGAATATAATCATAATAAATAATAAATCACAAGTGTGTGCAGGCACTCTCTGTGCTGCCTCTAAAACATACAGATAATCATTCTGACGTCTTACGACAACACGTTTTACACATTTTTTCAGAGTTATTGAGAAACTCACTATTTTTTTGACCTGTATTTTCAGTTTATCTTAAAGTCAAGGTGCAGTAAATACAATTTAATGAATACAAGTAAGCATGCAGATGAATTGCAAAGAATAGCGTTTTAGATAAAAAACAAGAAAATGCAACAATACGTCAAAAAGTTAGCGTAGAGACTGAAAAAATAAATAAATAAATTTGACTTCTCAGGGTCAAATCAGGTCAGGTGAGGCAGTTTTACCTTTAGAGCACATTTGACTTCTCTTTAACTTCATGTGCTTAATATTAAAATGCATACAGCAACAGGTGAAATACAGGGGAATATAATAAAATGCAGCCCACAAAATGCCGGCATTGTACGTCTCTGCAGCCTAGAAGACGTTAAGTTTGCACGTTATTATGCAGCGGTTTTAGCAAAACTTTATGTTTCAGTAACGCAGTTTTTTGTGGCAGCATGTCTCCATAGAAAGGCTAACAAGCAGCTGGAAACGCAGCAATTATTCACCAAAAAAACAAACACTTTTGTTTGCTGGTCTCAAACTGCAGCTTGACAAGCAGTCGATTTTAGGATGTTTCTGGGATTTTAGGCTGTTTATAAGATTTGAAAATGTTTCTAGTATTTAAGGCGATTCTAGGATTTTAGGACATGTCTCAGACATTAGGACGTTTCTAGGGTTTTAGGACGTTTCTAGGATTTTAGGACATTTCTAGGATTTAGGTTTCTCAGTTTTTAAAAAATTTCAGGGATTTTAGGATTTTTTTTTAGGATTTTAAGATTCTTCTGGGATTTTATGACTTGTTGAAGACTTAAGTTTATTTCTGGGATTTTAGGACAAGTCAAGGTAATACGGCACAAATGTACCTTATTGATGGTTTGCAGATATGCACAATGAAAACATTTTCTTTTGCATGTTACTTGTTTTTTTATGCATTTTAATGTTCAGCACATCAAGTTAAATTGTAGTAAAATGTGCTGTGAGTAAAAGTGCAGCGGCTGGCCCCTGGCCCCCTGTCATTTTGTAAAAATGGCCCCCAGCCAAAGCAAATTGCGCGTCATTGCTGCAGTGTTGAACGTGACAGAACATGTGCGGCTCTCTGGGAAGAATTCAGGTTTGATCCTCCGGTGAGCGCTGAGGATTTGGCTTTTCATCACCAAAAACAGCAGAAATCAAAGTGATATTTGCAGCTGAAGCCCTGCGGTCTTTCATCCACCTCCTCACGCTCTTCTTTTCTTCTCCGTCATTCCTCTCTGTCGTATCTTATCCTCCGTATCGAGCCCTTCGTTTTATCTCTCGAGCGCTTCGATAAGCAGAAAGAAAGAGGATGCATCTGTCGTCCACGCACAATAAATTCCTGTCGCGTTATCTCAACACAATCTCGGCTCTCCAAAACAAACACAGGTGAACTTGGTACCGCACATCAAAGCGCGGCAAAGTGTGAAGTATATCTGGCCGCTGATAAAGCGCCCCGTCAGATTTAGAGGTTAAGGAAGTTTACAACGTTTAAAACACAGAAAGTGCGTTTCACGATGATGAAGTGTTGTGACGTTTGTCGGCCGGAGGCGAGCCGCACGTGCAGCCGCTCACATTGTCAGAGTGTGTGTGTGTTTACGTCGGATCCTTCCTGCATTAGAGCTGAAGACAATTCCCTCTTCAAGACTTACAGAGTACAGGAGGAGCACATTATCTCTAATTTACTGCTCACGGCTGAAGAAGAAGGGCAGCTCCTGGATTTTCTCCAAATGTTTCCTCTTGGTGACGGAGGAAAGGTGCAACAGCGGCTAAACGAGCTTCAAACCAAACATGACTTCTGACTTCTTTTGTGTCCGACAACAAAACAAGTTTCTGACGGATGACTTTTGTCTCTTAATGTGGCTGAAACAGAAACAAAAGCCGTGAGAAGACCTGCAGAAGGTTTAACATAAATGTAAACGTGCAGGATTCTGCAGAAATCAATGAAATATTCTTATTCTGCGTGAGCAACCTTTCAACAGAGACAACATTAGCCCAAAATAAATCCACTTTTCAGGGTCAAATGAGGTCAGGGGAGGCAGCCTCACACAGGTTTCAAGGAATTTAGGACGTGTCTAGAATTTTTGGATTATCTTGGATTTTAAGATGTTTTACAGATTTTAGGACTTTTCCAGGATTTTAGAAAGTTTATCTGATTTTATAAATATAAATCTAGGATTTTGTGACATTTCTTGGATTTGAGGACATTTGTAGGATTTTAGGATGTTTCTAGGATTTTTTAAGTTTCTTGGATTTTAAGATAAATATAGGATTTTATGACATTTGTGCAGAACATTTCTTTGATTTTAGGATGTTATTTGGATATAAAGATTAAGCTCGGATTTTAGGACATCTCTAGAATTTTATGAAATTTTGTTTTCTAGGATTTTAGGACATCTTTTGGATTTTATGACATTTCTAGGATTTTAAGACGTCTCTCTGATTGTCGAACATTTCTAGGGTGTTTGAAGACATTCCTAGGATTTTAGGATATTTCCAGGACCTTAGGACATTTTAAGGACTTAAGTACTTTTTAGGATTTTAGGACATTAGGGTCTTAGCTGGGACCTCTGTCAGGGTTGTGGGGGATCTTCCACTGGCAATTTTTTGTTTTTTATAAACAAGCTGCTTGATGTTGTTTTATGCACTCTGGCACCTTATTCTAAAAGTAAACAATTCCCAGTGTGAATCACTTTATTTTTGTTGTAAATTAGAAAATGGTTTGGGTGCCATCCAGTTTTTTGGCTTGCGGGCTGAAAGCTGAGTATCACTGCTGTATTTTCTCCTGTATCCATTTCAACAGCAACATGCCTCTAATTATGCTTTTTCTCTTCCTTTTTCCCTGTCTGTGTGTGTGTGTGTGTGTGTGTGTGTCTGTGTGTGTCTGTGTGCATGTGTATGTGTGTGTCTGTGTCTGTGTTTGTGTGTGATGCCAAACCACCCAGAGAGATCCGAAGAAAAAACCTGGCGGAAGAGGGAAAAAAAGAACGAGTGGAAACCCTCTCCTGGAAGCAGCATGGACTGAAGTCTGTCTACGTGTGTGTGTGTGTGTGTGTCTGTCTGAGTCGTACGTGCGTGCCGGCTGAAAGGAAACCATGTCAGCGATACACACCTGGGTCTGTGTCCTCCTCTGGATCGGCGCTGCCACGCAGGACAAAACCCCAGGTAAGACACAAACGCCTCTTTGTGCAGCGGCTCCAACTGCTCTGTAAGCAGGACAACGTGTGCAGAGATTAAAAAGGTTTCTTTACACGACCTGAGACACACAAAACACCAACAAAATACAATCACATTTTATTTTCTGCAACCTGAGAAGTGACCCATATTACTCAAACGGCTTATTCAAACTTCCCCCCTCCTCATTAAATCCTGACGTCAGGTATGAACTCAGGAGGGAAATATTTTCCCACCGCAGCAAGTGAAGCAGCTGGACTTCAAGGAAAAGTCTGTCTGGTCTCGTTTTTGCAGCTCGGAGCATCATTCCTGAGAGTTTAGGGAATATTTTAACTTGACAGCTGAGATCTGGAGCAGAAAGGACAAAAAAATGAGCAGGCTTTTGGTTGCAGGAAAGTTAAAACATTAGGTCCCAAATTATACGAATTCTTTCGGTTGTATTTTGGGTTTCTACAGGAACACATTTACATGCTGTAATGTTTAAAAAACACTTTATTTTTCTCAAACTTTATATTAAATACACGTCTTTCCCCTCTGAAATTCAGTTATAGCAGCTTTCTTCTTTAACCCCAGTCCAGTCTGTTTTTAGGTCATCCACATTTGCACTCTCGGCGTGTTTGCAGCATCGAGCAGCCCCGTAATGACTCTAACGTCACTGTCACGGCAGTTTCTACCTCTACGAAGTTTAGTTGTGACACTGCTCCACGCAAAAGCGCGGCTCATTACCATTCTGATGTTGTCAAAAACAGACGCTTCTGCAGTGATTTCGGCTTAGATCCCAACTACAAAAGCCACCTTTTGCGGCTGTATGATACGCCGCTGGATGGAATCAGGTTTAAACCGTTAACGGCATAACATACGGAGCAAGAAGGTCCCTATAGGGGGGCGGGAGGGACAGTGGATGACGTCCACATTTTACCATGTGCCTCCTTCCTCTAATCCTAACTGTCCGTGCCCTTAAATCGTAAGCATGTGCTTTTGTCGACGTCCAGGCGTCTGTTGCAGCATGTGGGAACGTCAACAGCAGCAGACGCAGGAGAATACGTAGAGCGTAACGTGTGGACGCAGAAGTCTACTGACAAAGCGGCAACATGTGACGACTTGAGATGAGAACGTGCTGAACAGCCACACTGTAACAGTCTGCAACGTTACTTAAAGCCGCTTTCTAAAGTAAATGGACCGTTCTGACTGGTCACGGCCTGCACCATGTCGACTCAGAGGGGACCTGCGTGTGGCGACCTGTTCGCAGTCAGCTCAGTCAAACTACAATATCGCAACACACTGACGCACCGTTTGCAAGTCGACTTTTCTCTGAAATCAATGATGTCAACTAGACCATTGAATCACCCCTGTCACCCTTTCTCATCACTGAATCACCCCGGCACAATTTGTGCAGTATCATCCAAATCTCATTCATCCAGTCGTTTGCTCGGTTTTTCATAAATATGACTTTTCAGTGAAAAACCTCAGTGTTGGAGTCTGGCTTTGTTTAGAACATAGATAGGTTGATTTTGATTTCTTTTGGAAACTTGGGGAAAAAAGGCATGGCGCAACGTCCCGCAAATTGCTAGAAATTTAGAGATTTAGAAAAATATTTTTTTTAAAGCTAGGGGATAATATCTGTTCAACCATATTAATTATCAGAATTATTATTATTTTAAAAAATGTTGATAAAACACAATTACAAGTTGAATTCATTTCCATTTAGTGATGTTGTGCAACTTCTCCTCTGGTGATAACATCCCAGTAACCATGGCGATGGATGTTCAAAACATCAGCAGCTTTATTTCTTTTGCAGCCACCGCACTAGCCTTCATTATTTCCAAATTAAAGGCAACGTGGGCGTGTTATGGAGCCATGATGAAAAGGAGAGCCACTTATACGCGTGAGCGGCCATGTATGAGGGATTTCTGGGAGCTGATGGTCCACGATTTCACAGAGGAATTGTGGATTCAAAACTTTCGGATGTTATGCGATGCAATAACAGCTCCTGTAGCTCCTGCTGCATCATGAGGGAGCCAGTTCCTGCTGACAAGCACATAGCCACAGCATCATGTGACCTAGAAAAGCCTAAAAAGGGTTTCCATGGCAGTTTTGCAAAATATGGTTTTTCGAAACACCTGAAATACCACCTCATGCAAGCGTAAACATTTTTTTGCAATAAATGGGAGTTTCCTTAAACTGACGTGCTTCCATTAGGCGTATTTCATATTCGCAATTTTAATTTGTGCAATTTTAGGGTTAATGGAAACCCACCTTGTGTAATGAATGACAGAAGAGAGAGCTGAGAGAAGTTTGACCCGCTGCGTGACGTCGGTCAGATTTCCATGTTTGGAAAAGTACAGAAATTGTTGGACGTCATAAAGTTGGTGTTTGGCGGGTTTTTGTTTGTGGTCTGGAAGGTTATCGAGATTGTGCAATCACTGGTTTTATCATCTCACCTGAAAAAACTCATCTGCTTGATTATCGGTTAACGCACGTCGCTGGACTCAGTCGAGTGTTTGTTCTGTTAATAATGTGAAGTTAATGTGTCACTCTGCAGGCTGCCTCACAGGAGCCGTGTTTGCTCAGCAGCTTGTTCAAAGCTTTTCTGCAAGGGCACGAAATGTCGTTACTGTGCGAAGGGAGCAAACCCTCACTGGCTGTCAGGCAGGTAAACCGGTCGGCCGCTGTGTGAAATCGCTCAGGTGTGAGTCAGACGCCTGAGTCACGACAGAGCTGCTATTCTCGAGAAGAATGAGAGCAGCAGCTGAGAAATCGGCGGGAGTCGTAACACGGTCAGAGAGGTGCGGCCAGAAGCACGCAGGCGATGAAAGCAGCGATTAATCCCTGCTGTCAGTCACCTGTTTAACGCCACAAACCGTCATGCAGCACTCATGCAGACACGAAAATCAACATCTGACCGACTTTGGCTCAAAACCAAGCGTCTGATTACAGCTTTGGCTCGAGCGTTTTTCAAAAGTTTTGCTGAACAAACTTGTCAAACAAAAAGGAGGACGGACAACTGGAGTTAGTGACTTATGAAGAATCTGATTTTTTTGTTTTTTTCGGTAAAGATCTCAGTGATTGAGTTAATGAACGCCTAAAAACCTGGATTTACATCGCTTTTCTTGTGTTGCTTACAAATGCATTTGAAAAGTATTTAAACCTTTGAAACTTGAGCAAACTGGCTTGATTTCTTTGGGGTAAAAAGGCAATAAATAACTTGGTTAGAAATATTCACAAATCTGAAGAAATGAAAAAAAATATATATATATATTTTAAAATCTCTGGAAAATGTTTAGGGAAAAAAAGATAAAGGTAAACAAAATATTATCAACATTTATATTTCAAATTATATAATAAATTATATCTTTTTATGAACTTTATTATTTTTTACTTTTTTCATATCTTTTTCATTTAATTATAATATTTATTATACCACACCGTATGACAGATTTTAAATAAATCAAAAATAAATCAAATTATTGTACTTTTTTATCAAGTAATTTCCTCGTGCCATTTTTTCGTTGCTAAATTTCAGGTAATTACTTTATACTTTATTTATTTATTTTTACTAAGTTCTTCTCAATTTTTGGGTCATATCTTCCTAAGTTGCTCTTTGCCTTCTTCATATACTTTTGAAAGAAATTAAGCAACGTTGCTCCGGTTTTAAAGGGTTCAAGGCTCATTCAGTGCAGTTATGATGGTTTACTTTGAGTGGAAACATGTATAGAGGTCTGACTGATTGATTTTTCAAAATAAAACTGTTGTTTTTAGATGTTTGATACTTCTAATGACATCCAAGTGACATCAAATGGGTTTTATTGTTGTGCACAAATGTGCCTGAAAATGTCAATTTTAAGATCTTGCATAAGGATTTCTTTACTTAATGCTCTCCCATTGTGTCCTGCTTCATTTACAAGCATCTTTCTCTGCACAGCTGACTCTCAGATGTTGTTTGGTGGTTTCTCAGAGCTTTTGGGCAAATGCTTCATTATTTCAAAGGCATATTCACCCTAAAACTGTGATGTTTTTTTCAGGCGAGGACAAAAATGTCCATTTATTCTGTCAATCTATACTGACAGCAGATAGCAGGACGCGCATCCCAGTTACTGCTGTTGTTTTGATAATATTTCTATCACTAGGTCATCTGTTTTCAGTCAGTTTGATTTGGTTTATGTCATTTTTGTCCCACTGCGATACACTCATCACTGCCCACGTCCACCCTGTGTGTGTGTGTGTGTGTGTGTGTGTGTGTGTGTGTGTGTGTGTGTGGCAATAAAGGGAAGTTGAGGTGAATAATTCTTCGGTCCTGGAGGTATTTTTTCTTCATTCTGTACATCCCCTTTCAAAGTTTCCTTTACACGATATCCTCAATGTTACATATTTTCGGTGAAACGTGGGACTCTCCCGGATGACGCAACGATCACGTAGGTTTATGTCGTGGGTGTAATTATTTTAAATTTGTTTCTGAGAAATAAATTTTGTCATTTTGCCAGGTCATGGCTCTAAATACCGCAATACCCATGAGCCTCCGTTGCTGTTGGCAGAAGTAGACCAGCAATAAAATACTGCAGTGGAAAATCATGTATATATACAGTAATGTATGTGCAGGACTTATTTTAGTTTTAGCACCTTTATTATGAAATCTGTCCACTGGATTCTGAAGAACTGACTTTTATGATGAAAATATCATCAAATGACATGACAAACCAAAACTTCTCAACCTAACGTCCGACACTTTAAACAGACGTCTTTTCTGCTCTGGTCTGTAAGCGCCCTCGCCCTCCTTATATCACATAGTTACGGGCGGCGTTATTAGCCGACGCCGTCCATCAGCGTTTCATGCACATGAAACATTTTGGCGTCACACTCGTATGTCTAAAACAGTGACAGAGTGAACATATGTGACGAGTTCGAAGTGACTTTTTTGTGCTCAGATAAACAGAGAGAGAGCAGAGCAATGAAATAAGACTAAATAAATCAGTGTAGAGGGAACAAAGGGCTACTGTATGAAGCGCGTGCATGTACCCGCGGTCACCTGGTGGGAGGGGCTTTGGACCGAGATTGTGCCAGGTTTGTTTTTGTTTTCCAGATTTCTAACATACAGTAAACGCACATCCAGGAGACAAAAACTAGGACATAATACAAAAGAGGAGTTTGCACATTAGATCATTAGATTATGATACCATAAAAATTGTATCCATCACCAGCAAGGTGACGTTTCCAGCTACTTTATTTCTCTTGCAGATTTCTGCCTTCCCCAGCTGTAACAGCAGACTCATCGCTGTGTGTACAGCCCCCAAATTACAGATTCTGTGGTGAGAAATAATGATGCAGATCCGACCATCTAGGAATGTTTGCGTCTTTAGTCTGAGGAGGACAGTGTCACGGAAACTTAAATAACAGACGTTTCCTCCTTGAGTTATTTGTCAAACTGCAATCTGAACAAAAGGAAACAGCTCAACAATAAAAGGGTTTCTATCAGCAGAGAGGTGCTGGCGTCAGTTTCTAGGAAATTAATTAAACAAAAAGAAGTTTGATTCTTCCCTGTAGAGCGATACCTAACTGTTAGGGGCGATTACTAACCGGCCGAAGCGGGAAACAGGGCCGTAAACAGTTTCAGAGGTCACAGTGACCACCAGCATCACCATGGAAAGATTAGATTAGATTAGATTACTTTAATTAATCCCAATGGAAACTGAAATGCCAAGCAGCTCACAGAAGAACAGTAAAAAAGAATCACACAAGACAATAAAAACAAGTTAAAACAAAACGGATAAAAATCACTCAAGGACTAAAACCTATATATAAATTAAAATCGGAGGGTCAATAGAAGAAAAACTCAACACTAAAAAAAAAGACGAAGAGACAACGTTTGTGTCACTTCACTGATATAAAAACGCAAATTTAAGCCGACAACGTAAATCTGTGCGATATCTCACCTGGTCTCACCTGGTCTCACCTGGTCTCACCTGGTCCTCGTCTTGTTTCAGACGTCGCTGTGACGTGCCTCGTCTCGGAGGAGTGCGTGCTCCCCTGCAGCTTCCAGCCGGGCAGCGAGGAGACCATCGAGTGGTTTAGACAGGACGAGCTGGTGTACAAGTACGAGCGGGAACATAAACGTGACGATGACGATAAAGACGATGATGATGATGATGATGATGACAGCGACGACGACAGCAGCGAAGAGCACTCTGACCCCGAGCAGCTCGCCGGCCGCGCCTCCGTTTTCCCACACTTGGTATCCAAGGGCAACGCCACGCTGATCCTCAGGGGGAGCGTTCTGAAGGACAGAGGAACGTACAGGTGTCACGTCCGCACGTCGCAGGGCGAACACAATGCAAAGGTCATCGTTAAGGTGGCAGGTGAGTTCATAAGGTCAGACGTGAAAGCACGTAAGGATGATGTCACACCAAATTTAACTCTTAAAAACCTGGAGTGACGTCACTTTTCAGGTGCTGCTTTCAGACACCTTTCACAGGTATTCAAACCTTTGGACACTGAGCAATAGGTTTGATTTTTCAAAAACAAGGGGAAAAAAGAAATGAGCACCTTGGCAAGAAATGCTCCATTAATTGCAAAAATTTAGTAGATTTGGAAAATTATATTGAAAAATTTAAAAAAATAAAAAATGGGAAAATATCTAGGGATACAAGAAAACTATATTTATGATTGTCATAATAATATATAATTTTTAAAAATTTTTTTTTTTTTTTAAGGATTTTTAAAAAAAAAAAATTCTAGGTCATTTATTTATTTATTTATTTAACTTTTTTTGTTGTTGTTGACTAAACATAACCACGTGAAGTGTAATCCAAACATGCATCAAACCGTGTAAACAGCAGACGCAAAAAAGGATACCTAGAGCGTAATATGCAGACGAAAGCGGCAACATGTGACGATTGTGGATGAGAAAGTTTTGCAGCCAGCCAGCCCTCCCTGCTCCTGACTCTTCCATTAGTCCCAAATCTAAAAGTGACATCGACCACTCAGAGGCTCTGAAATGAAAGTTTTAAAAACAGTATTTCCCCTGTATGAAAGAGCTGTTTGTGGTTGTGTTATATTGTGGTAACAGAGCCTCTAATGTTATCTGCATGAGAGTGGTATCACCCACCGTCAGGCTAAATTGAGCCCTGGCATTTAGCGTCTATCATCAGGGGCTGCTGGGAAACATTTCAACATGCTGTGAATGTCTTTGTGTGTGTGTGTGTGTGTGTGTGTAGCACCCATCCGAGGGCTGTCTCTGGAGCTGTCCAGGCTGAGCGGCTACGAGGAGATGAAGTGCACCATCCGAAATGTCTTCCCGGCCCCTCGCGTAACCTGGGCGACCGAGCCGCCCACCTTCGAGGACCTCCGACCGGTCACACGCATGCTGGCGGACAAACAGGGGCTGTACACGGTCGACAGCCGCCTCAAGAGGCTGAACGGACAACCGCACCTCATCTACATCTGCAAAGTCTCGACTTCGTACGGCGGTCAGGCCTGGACCGCCTCGCTCAGGGAAAGAGGTGAAAATAAAATGCAATTTGTGTCATTTTTTTGGATTGCAAAAAGCAGGAAATCTCTTGTATTTATTGATTTTTCGTGCTCCCTTCACTGTGCTCTGGTAGAAATAAGAGGGACTCAAGGAAAAGACCTGACCATCCCCTGCTCCGCCCCTCCATACCTGAACAGCCCCCACCTCTACTGGAGCTTCTCCAAAGGCAAGGACCCCACCCACATCCTCACCTACGACAGCCAGTCTGGGACCAGCTCCTACTCGCCGCCGTGGGACAGCCACGTGGAGCTGGACGGCTTCAGGGTCCCGTTCGGAGACGGCTCCCTGCGGCTGATGGACCCCAAACACTCAGAGCACTCGGGCAGCTACACCTGTGTGTTCTCCGTGCCGCACAACACTCACACCGAACGCACCGACGTCACCATCGACGCTCCTGCCGGTGAGCTCACTCACACAGTAAACGGGCGCTGTAGTTTTTACCAACACACGTCCACATTTTGCGTACTTTTCATCATTAACTTTTGATCATTTTGGCTGTGTTCATGTATATGGCATACATTTCGGCAAGACTGTGTATTTTTGATTAATCTTGGTATTTCCAGCTCTGACAAAAAGTTTAAAATACACTGATTTTGACCAAATTGTTGAATTAATATTGTTGAGTGCAAATAAAAAAGAGCCATTGAAATCCATTCAAACTGCAATTTTTGATCCCACAGCCAACAAATCATAAAAACACGCATTGTAATATTTCTGGGTTTTTGACTTGTCATTTTTACTTTTTTCTACCTCACATTTATTTATGTATTTATTTTACCATATTTGGCATATGGAGAAAAACATGCTATTTCCACTATGTCTCCTGTTAGACATTTGTGTGAAATTCTGTCATAATTAGTGTATGAATTTTTGCTTTATGGCCAAAATATATATTAGTTTAAGTCCAAGTGGACGTCTTTGCCAAAATTAAGGAAACCCACTAAAGGCCTTTTTGTTAAATTGTGTTCATGAGAGTGAGACGGACGCAAGGTCGCAGTGACCTTTGACCATCAGATCCTAATCAGTTCATCCTTGAATCAAGGTGGACGTTTGTGCCAAATTTGAAGAAATTCCCTCAAGGTGTTTTTGATTTATCACATTAATGAGAATGAGATGGATGCTTGGTCACAATGACCTTGACCTTTGACTGCAAAAATCGTTAAAAAAAATCGTGCAAAAAGTTAATTTTTGGGTCCAGGGGGATGTTTGTGCCAAATTTGAACATTTTGCTAAAGTTATTCTTGAGAATAACACAGAGGCATAAAACCCAGCAGCTGTTATTTGTGGTTTTATGTATAAAACTGTGTTTATTTATTAATTTGTGTGTATTTGTTACCTGTTTGCAGTTAAGCAAAGCGGTCAGGAGGAGGCGTCTTATTGGTGGATTGTCGGCCTGGTGATCGCAGTGCTGGTTGTGGCTCTGGCCGGCATGCTGGCGTACCTGAAGGTCAAAGGTCAAAGAAGAGATTTGGACACTTACTGATAGCAAGAAGAGAGCTTGACTGGACTGACACACTTTTACACAATTACAAATATAGTTAGAATTAAAATAACTTTCTCTATTTTTTTCTTTGATCCTTAATC
Organism: Plectropomus leopardus; assembly: GCF_026936395.1. Taxonomy (NCBI): domain Eukaryota; kingdom Metazoa; phylum Chordata; class Actinopteri; order Perciformes; family Serranidae; genus Plectropomus; species Plectropomus leopardus. The sequence goes on from NC_142196.1 coordinate 26,051,245, forward strand.
ATATTGCATAATAACGTAAATAAATAAATATTTATATATATAAAGAGAGAGAGAGAAAGAATCTGCACCAATCTGCTCACAGTTCAAGGGTTTAAATATTTGCAAAAGGCATCTGAAAGCAGCACAAGAAAAGTGATGTTGATCCAGGTTTCATAAATTACCACAGACATTAAAATTCCTCATGAGATCAGCTTCACTTGTTTTTAAGTTGGTGTGTGTGTGTGTGTGTGTGTGTGTGTGTGTGTGTGTGGAGAGAGGAAATGTGTGTTTCTGCTTAAAACACTAAAAACTGTGAATAAAGTCAAGATTTCTCTGTCTCAGAGTGAACGCCCAGAGTAATGCATCAACAAAACTACTCATTTTCTCCAAAATAAGTACACATAATACCGAAAAAATGAAAGAGGTATATATATCTCCACAGATGATTCAAACCAGGCTATTAATATTCCACCTGTCATTACAATGCACACCCAAACCAGTAACACCAGTTAAAACTAACTGTATCCGGGTCACGTCTTTTCTCGTGTTCTCCAGAGGCATTATAGGAAATGTAGGCAGTCACCAACGGACAGTAGAAAGTTAGATTAAAGCAAGAAAATCAAGTAAATTAAAATATTAGAGCAACAAATTAGAGATATTTTGGATTTGATTAGTTTATGGGAGCTTATTGACATTTTAGAGGCTGCAGAGGTGCTTTCAAACCGAGACGTTTTCACACTTTCTGTCTCTCTTGTCTGTTCTCAGGAGGCCCCTCAAAGCCCAGAAACGACCCCGAGGAGGTGACAGAGCTGCATTTAGTCAAAGGTCGGTCTCAAACCATTTCAAAAAGAAAAAGGAAAAAGATAAAAATTGCATTCCCTAAATTAGACACTAGATGGAGCCAGAGAATAAGTCTTCTGTTTGAGTTTCCTCTCCTGCAGGAACTTTTTAGTTTTAAAACTCTTAGATAACATTTACTCTAATCTTAAAATCAATAAATCAATCAAACACGTCTCAGTTTAATTCAGCAAAATTCAATATCACCACAAACAACAGCCTCCAAAACAATCATAAACTTTAATCAATGCCTCTCGATGACATTTCCACCCAAAATTGACTGTTTTAACCCTTATAAAGGTATAATTCATTGTATAATTAAACCACCTCTGAACAGGCCGCAACATTAATGTTGATAAATAGATAAATAAAATTAATTAAAATAAATACTTTTTTTTTTTTCGATTTCCCTCCGATCTTAAATACTTAAACTTCAAATCCCATGTTTAAAATGTATAGGATACAATGTATAACATCGCTCATAACACAACATGATTAAGTTGTGCACAGCAAAGCAAAAATAAATAAACAAATAAACAAATGTTACACTGGAGTTACAACCAAAAACAATAATAAATAAAAATAATAAAATAAAAAATAAAATGCTTATTGTAAATAATAAAACAAAAAATGAAATTAATTAATCAATTAAATAAATTAAACACTACTACTAATATTACCACTACAACTACTACTACTATTTTTTTTCTTAAAAAAACTTGTGTTTGTTTACTGTGGTTTATCCTGCACCAGCTGGCAGAGTAGCGCTGTTGTGTTTGGGGTATCTTCAGGTTTTTAGCTATTATCAATACTATTATCATACTTAAATGTACTACAAACCATTTATTACAGGTTTCGTACTGCTCATAATGACGCACTGGAGAGACTTAAAATGTGACATTTAAATCTTTTTTCTGGTGAATCACTTAAACTACAAATAAACTGGGTGTATATGAGGTAAGTATATCACGTAAACAATGCAATGTACTTTAATTTAAATACCTAACAGTACTGAGTGTAATAGAATAACAGGTGAGCAGAGACATAAAAAAAAAAACATGTGTACTTCAAAATTTGTGTTTCTGCTTTCTACCTGTGTCTTCATCTCTGATCCAGAAACGTCCCTCTCTTCCCGTAGATTCGGCGGCCGACAGTAACCTGAACGAAAGCAGCCCTCTGACCGTCGGCGGCACCAACGGACAATCAAACCTGCAGACTGGCCCCCAGTTAACCTGAAGACAAACAGAAACAACACGGCGTCACCGAAAACTAACAAATACTAACTCAGCAAACACGCACACGGCTGCACAATGAACTCACAGCTTCTTAGAAAGTTTCCTCAGGAGCTTTTTGTAAAGAAAATATTTTAAATGACTATTTTTGACTCTTTTTTGGTCCCTGTGGATTTAAGAGGAAACCCTGATGAACTGCTTCATGCTGAAGTGCGAAGAAGAAGAAGCTTTCAGCGACTTCATGACGGGTTTGTGGACCTCTGCGGTGCAGTTATGAATCTGCTGTTTTCGGGAAATGTTTTCCTGTGACGAACCCTAAAGACGGATTCAGCTCGATCTTACAGCCTGAAACATCGTCGAAAAAAGTCAGAAACATTTCTGCATTTTCAACAAGAGATCTGAAGTTTGTTCCTGGCTCCGAAAAATGTCTCTCCTCAGTGGACATTACTTTCCAGGGGTCAAATATTTGTGCTTTTCATGGCTCAAGTTGCAGAGTTTAACCCTTTAAAACCTGGTGGGACAACCTTTCACGAGCTATTTAACCCTTTGAAACCAGAGCAAATTCATTTTAATTTCTTTCAAAAACATGGAAAAATTTAATGACCAACTTGGCAAAAAATGTCACTATAAACTGCGAGATATTAGTCAAAGGTGACAAAGAAAATTACCTGAAAATTAGTTTTTAAAAAGGAGTGACAATCTTCACAAAATTATAGTTTGAAAAATTATGTAAAATGATCAGAAAACTATGTTTATAATAGCTGTCATCGTATCTGTAAAATTATATTGCAGAAAAAAAAAATGCACGTTTTGAAAATTTTTGCACTTTTTGGGGATCTTTTTTAAAATGTTGTTATTTTTTCTTATTTAATGTTTGTGCCGTGTGTTAAGTTGCTCACTGCCTTCTTTCCATGTTTTTGAAAACCAAATCCATTCACCTTTTTTTTTTCTGAAACCAGGTCAGGATGTCGTTTTTTAACTTGAAGTCGGACTCGATCATCCCTGGCACTTGTGGGTATTCAGCGTTTTGCTCTTGACACTTGCACAGGCTGGATTTCCAAAATAAAAGACTACTTTCTCCATCCTGCTGCATTTAAACCTTCACTGAAAAGGCCTCTGAGGAGGTGACGCTCTTCTGGGAATTGTTTCTTGGATTTTTAAATTGAATGTGACTGTAAAACTATGATGTGACTTCCTCTCTGAGGTGGAGAGATAACTTTTTTTCTTTGTCAATATTTAATCTGCAGCAGACTGAAATAGTTTGTTTCTGCGCTGCCACACTTTGCTGTAAACACGTCACCTTTTCATGAATTATACTTGACCTCTTCACAAATGTGTCATAATTAATGTAACCGTATTAAAAGGACTAATCGCTGAGGGGCTGTGTCTGTGACTTTTATCTGAGATATGATCAATGTTTGGTTGGTCTACTCAAACATAGGAGTTAGGGGGAAAGTTCATCGGTCGTAAAATAATGGAAGCAAGTGCCAAAAAAAAACCAAAAACATTATTACTACAGCTGACCTGTAATGTTGGCTAGCTTAAGGGTGCTAGGTGAGCTAGAGTACAAATGTATTTATTAGGTTACAATTAATCTGTCTGTCAAGTTTAAAAATGAGCTTCCATGCTTTTCTGTAAAACTTGAAAAACTAATAACATTTGTTTTTTCAAGTCCTGTTTTTCTGCTCTGATGGCTGTGGGATCAAAAATGTCAGTTTGAATGGGTTTCAATGGAGCATTTTTGGACCTGAACAGTCTGAATGTAACTATTTAGTTTCCACAGAGTATTTTAGACTTATTGTAGGAGCTGAGCTGCAAATTCACTGAAATACAAAATCTTGAATCCCGAATGTGCGCCAAACAGTCCCTACAGTTGAAAGAAACATCACCTCAATAACTT
>NC_142196.1:26445192-26447692 GCF_026936395.1 Plectropomus leopardus
ACGAAATTTCCACATTTTTCTCTGGTAATTATGACTTTGGAGGGCTGCTCATGTGCTCGTAAATATGGTCAATACGATATCTCTGAGAAACGTGATGCAGCATTAGATTTACGTCACAGAGACGTCACTGTTGGTTTTGGGTTTTCTGTATCATTGTTTGAATAGAAAAAACAAAAATACTCGGCCGGCCTTGTGGTTTGAGTGTAGTTCTCATCGCGTCGTGCTGCTGATAAATGAGTGTGTGTTCATGTGTTTTAGGAAGCGGCTCAGTGCGAAGTCTGCACACGGGGGTCGGGGAGCTGTTCGGAAACACGCGGTTCTGGCACGGCAAAGACTACTGCAACTTCGTGTACAAGGACTGGATTCAGCTGGACAAACCCTTCGATGGTACCGACGTAAAAACTCAGAAAAGGAGGAACAATTTATTTCATTTTCCGTCCGTCTCACTTTCGTGTTTCTGCTGTTTTTAGATTTCATAGACAGACACACGACTCCCAGGATGCCGTGGCACGACATCTCCTCGGTGGTTCACGGGAAAGCGGCTCGAGACGTGGCGCGACACTTCATCCAGCGCTGGAACTTCACTAAGGTCAGAGGTCATGCTGCGGTTGGAGCGCAGTAGTGATGTCACCAGAACCGATACTTCAGTACCAAGTTGGTACCAAAACTCGGAAAATGCGAATGTTTTTTCTGCAGTAATTTAGGAACCGTAGATACCGAGGCTGCAGTTCGGGGCAGCATATACGCATACACGTGTAGTTGTCTGTCCTAAAATGCTACAGAAGAAGAAGAAGAACGCCTACAAGCACACGAAAAACTACACGTGGAAGATCGAATCCAAATTTATTTATAAAGCACATTTTTATGAAAACATTGTTGACCAAAGTGCTGCACATCAATAAAAAGCTAAAAATAATTTTAAAAAGATGATCATAATAACAATAATAAAAATAATAATAATGATAATGAGGATGATAATAATAAATAAAAATAGCATATATGTCATAAGAATATTTTTTTTGTGTGTGCTGCGTTTCGAATCTGAGCAAATTATTTTGATTTCTTTCGAAAACATGAGAAAAAAGCTTGAAAAAACTGACCAGATTTGAAAAAAAAGAGTTTAAAATCTATGGGAAAAGCTGTGCGTCTCTTTTTTGTTTTTCGTGACGTGTTTTTTGTCTTTCCTCTGTTTTCTCGACCAGCTCGTGAAGCCAAAGTACCGCTCGCTGTCGTACCCGTACCTGCTGCCCAAATCTCACACCACGGCTGCAGAGCAGCGATACCAAGTCCCCAACTGCATCCCCACCAAAGTGCAGGTCGGTACTGAAGGAGTTAAATGTGTTCAGGTCACTCAGCATTAAATACCAGTTTCTACTTTCCATAAACACTTACATTTTTGGGTTGTCCGTCCTCTTGTTGTCCACTTAGTTTTTTTTTTTTATATATATTAATTCAATATTTATTTTTTCCTTTTAATCTTCCTTTTTTTCAGTAAATAATGAGGAAAAATAGTAGATGTTTCATTTTGAGTCTGTGGGTGTATATTTAATCATAGTATCGCTTTAAATGAATAAAGCCAGTTGATTAAAATTCAGTGACTTATGGAGAAGGGGTGGGATTAAATGTGTTTTTTACCTCTTACTCCTTTCAAATATGTAAAGCAAATTAATTTGTGTTTGAATATTTTTTGCTTTATGTTTTGTCTGTTTTTGCATATTTTCTCTGTTTCCTTTTTAAACGTTCGAAATAAATTAAATCAAAACCAAATAACTTTGGAAACGTGAGAAAAACAAAGTTTTCTTCACATATTCAGCCTGACGTGGTGAATATCTGATGTACAAATGGTTACTTTAAAGGTTAGATATTCTTTTTAAGTACTGAATATTCTAGTAAAACTCTTTGCTTTCCTCTTGTTAAGTTTAAACATTTTCCTTTTGGTGTAAAACCATAAATTTAATTTCTTAAATGCTATCTGCAAGCCAAGTTCAGCTGGGCGAATACTGAAAAGTACACACAGTATGGAGAATAAAAACATTTACTTTCTCCTCTGCAGTGTTGAAACGAGGTAAACAAACGAGGTAAACATTTATTCCGAGACGAAACTCGATCCGACTTTTCTCTTTGCAGAGTTCAAGCTTTTTGTTTGCACGTTTTTTCTTCTGTCATTCGTCTTCGTGTCCCTCAGATCCTCCGCTCGTCCGCCGACTGGTCCGCCGGCATCAAATACCACGAGGAGTCCATCCACAACGCCTACGTCCACGTCATCCAGAACAGCAAACACTTCATCTACATAGAGGTACTTAACCCTTTGAACCCCGGAGCAACATCACTTTTCTGAGTTCAGATGCCTTTTACAAGCGTTTAACCCTTTGAGCCCTGACCTAATAGGTCTCCACCCCACACACACACACACACACACACACACACACACACACACACACACACACACACACACACACACACACACACACACACACACACACACAAACATGAGGAAAAA
>NC_142196.1:26450192-26470192 GCF_026936395.1 Plectropomus leopardus
CCTGAGGCTGACACTCATTGTCTCACCTGCATTCTTGAGTCAACACTCGGAGCTCCTCATGCAAACACAGTGACACACATACACACACACACACACACACACACACACACACACACACACCTGTAACACTGTGAGGAATGTGGCTCTGCAACTCATCCACCTCTAAGTCCCTCTCTATGTCCCTGTCTCTGTGTCCCTCTCTCTCCCTCTGTATGTCCTTCCCTCTCTCTGTCTCTCTCTCTGTCCCTTTTTATGTCCCTCTTAATGTCCCTCTCTTTGTCTACCTCTCTGTCTCTCTCTGTCCCTCGCTTTGTCCACCTCTGTCCCTCTCTCTGTCCATTTTTATGCCCATCTGTATGTCCCTCTGTCCACCTCTTTGTCCCTCTGTATGCCCCTTTGCGTGCCCATCTGTCTGTCCCTCTCTCTGTCCACCTCTCTGTCTTTCTGTATGTCCCTCTCTCTGTGTCCCTCTCTCTGTGTCCCTCTCTCTGTCCCTCTGTATGTCCCTCGTCTCCCTGCAGGACCATGAACAGAGGAGACCACTCCATCATCTCCCAGGCGAGGAGAGAGAGTAAGTCAGAGACATTTTTAACCTCGTGTTGACACTGTTGGACTTTGAGCTTGTTGGACTGAGCTGAAGACATGAGCTGTATGTGCAGCTGTAACCTGCAGTGTTGGACAAAGTATTTAGATCCTTTACTGTAGTAAAAGTACAAACACCACACTGTAAAAATACTCCATTGCAGTAAAAGTCCTGAGTTAAAAATAATACTTTGGTAAAAACTATGTAGGAAGTTTTAGTTAAAGTATAAAAACCTGTAACTGTTTTACAACCAGTTTTTTTTTGTTTTTGTTTTTTATAACTATTATTCATGTATTTGCGGCGGCCCACCATGACAACATCCGCCACCACGTATTCGTTTTTGGAGCTGAACAGGCTACTGTTCAGTTGTTTGTCACGGCTCACTCTCGGAGCGCAGAGCGTACTCTGGGCACAAACGGAGCAGCAGAACACAGGCGCAGTGAAAGTCAATCTTAACCATTCATTTAAAGGTTACATAAAAATCTAAGACTTAAAAGTATATCTGTGTAAATCATGTACACTTACACTATCTACAGATTTAATACTGCAAACACAGATCTATATTCAACCCACTCCGGCTGATCCCTGCTGTATTTTTTATGATCCACACTGTCGGAGTTTGGCGTCGTACATATTATATTTTTGGATTTACATCTTATTTGCACGTTATTGTTATCTGGACTTTATATTTGCACTCGTCCTCACTTTGCACTGCAGCTGCTGCACAGCGGTCTCCCTCCAGATAAGTTCAGTTTTATCTTATTTGTACTCCGTAAAGCCGCTCTGCTGGAAAAATAAACCTCCATATGTGCAGCTGGAGGGCACATACAGGGCATATACATATACACTGTAATGTAAGGATCATTTACTAAACATTTGATTGAGTCTGTCATTAAAACTCAAGAGAAAAAAAGAAAAAAAAACACGCCTGAACCCCAATTTTGCCCCAAATGCACACACACGAGATCACACACACGTGAAATAACATGCAGGAGCCAAAAACATAAACACTGCACGCATCTGCGCTCTGCTTTTATGTATTTTTAGAGAAGCAATGTCTTTAATTTCTGCCCTTTTTTCATGTTTTACTCCATCAATGTCAAATCACTTAAACTTTGCCTCACTGCCAAATCTTTTAAAGCCGTGCTTCTCAACGTTTTTTCAGTCATGCTCCACTTTGCACAAAATGTGTGCCATGTGCAAGAACACAGACACAATTATCAAAAAATTAAGAATAAAAAGTGCATAAAATAATGTATGTAATGTAGATAAATGGCATATTAAAACATAAAATTTACAGAAAAATTATGAAACAAAATATTTTAATGTCATTAATCAACTGTCGTCTCCCCCTTTAATAAAAAGGGGCTTACGCTGTCGTTAATGTCCCGATTTTAGTGATTTTAGGAACTTCATTTGTCAAAGGAGACACTAAACAGTAACCTTTGTCTCTGACTGGTTGTTTGTGGTTCCCAGTGGGAGACAACTGGATAAACTACATCTCCATCGCTGGTTTGAGGACGCACGCTGACCTGGAGGGGAAGCTGGTCAGCGAGCTCATCTACGTGCACAGCAAGATGCTCATCGCCGACGACAACACCGTCATCATCGGTAAATCATCTTCCTCACACTGTTTTTGTTTGTTTTTGTGCCCGCCGCTTCGCTCTCCTCCCAGCAGACGTTTATCTGATGTCGATATCGCAGCTTGAGTTTCTCACGAGATCACAGGATGACAGATGTAATGAAATATACACTGAACTCCGCATGTATAATAGAGGAGCCAGAAACAGGAGCCGCAGAGAGAGACGGCCTCGCCGTTTATATCAGAGAGGAAAAATAACCCAAAATGTTACCAATCAGAAGTCATGAGGTGGGCTGTGGTGAGGTTTCAGTTTCCACTGAAGCCACTTGGGCTAAAAATAACCCGAACGCTGCGACAGGAAAGGGAGGCGCTGCAGATGAAAGCAGCCACAGGCTGGCTGAGTTTCCTAAATGTCATCATTTTTGTGATTTGGCGCTTAAACTGAGGCTCCACAAAACAATTTGACTTGTGACCTCTTTAACTGAAGCTACCTGATGCGTCTTCATGAGGGATTTTCACTCCTCAGGTTTGATTTGTTTTTCCTGCAGAGCGAAAACTGTCACGACTTCACGTGAAAAACTCTTATCGGAGAAAAAATCATTTGAAGTAATTAGGTTTTATTTTCACTCAGTTAACCCTGTCAGACCTGAGCAAATTGGTTTGATTTCTTTGCAAAACATGCAGAGAAGGCAATGAGAAACTTAACAAAAAAATGGCCCAAAAATGAATGAAAATTTAGTCAAAACATTTACTATAAAATTACCTAAAAATAATCAAAAAAGAAAAGTAAAAAACAAAACCAAACAAGAGGATGGAACAGAAAAAAAAGAAAAACATATAACTGCACCAGAATTTTAAATATGTGATTACAATAATTATAAATATAGGTTTCTTTTCATGTTTCCCTTGTTTTTGGATGATTTTCTAATAATCCCTCATTTTTTAAAACTAAATTTCAGGTCTTTTTCCCTTCTTGTTTTTTAAGAAATCAAAGCCATTTGCTCTGGTTTGAGAGGGTTATATGGCTTTTAAATATAAGTAAAAATATGAATAAAAAAGCTTTTGAATTTTAGTGATTTCTTTCAAAGGCTGAAGAAGACAATGAACAACTGAACAAGACAAAAAAGAAATGAGGAAGAATTTGCAGGAAATAAGGAAGAAATTACAAGAAAATAACCTGAAAATTGGCAAAAAAAGAAAATCCAACAACAAAATGACCCCTCGAACGCACTGAAAACTGAAAAGAATATTTGTTTTTTGACACATAATTTAAAACCATACTTATAATAACTTTAAAAAACCTGGTTTTCAGACCAGCAGTTTATTCGTTTAAATTTGTCCTATTCTTAAGAAGTTTGCAGTTTCTTGTCACCTTTTTTTACTTATTTCTTGCAATTTGTAGGGAATTTTGTGCATGGCCTGTTCCCCATGTTTCTGACAGAAATCAAAGCAGTATGCACAGGTTTTAAAGGGTTAAATAACTAAGAAAACTGATGTGCATCCAGGTTGCAAAGGGTTAAAGAGTGTGAACTGCAGTCTGATGTCAGGTGTTGCAGCTCCGCCTGCTGGCGGACTTTATGATCTCACTCTTCTTCTTTGTGGCTCTGCAGGTTCTGCAAACATCAACGACCGGAGCATGCTGGGAAAGAGGGACAGCGAGGTGGCGGTGATCGTGGAGGACTCGGAGACGGTGACCTCGGTGATGGACGGGCGGGAGTACCAAGCCGGGAAATACGCCCTGCAGCTCCGCCTTGAGTGCTTCAAGTACGGAAACATCATAAATCCTTGTTTGTTTGTTTATTTATTTTATTTTATTTTATTTGCTTTTATTTTATTATTTATATTTTATGTATGTATTTATTTATTTATTTATTTATTCATTCATTTATTTATTTTATTATATTTATTTTATTATATTTATTTTTTAATTTATTTATTTTGTGAACATGTTTACATGATTTATTTGTGTAAATTACAGTTAAAAAGACTTAAAAAGGCGAAATAAGAGAAAAGTTGCATTGAGTTTTTATTAGTATGCAGCAATGATGCTTTAATTTAAGGATATTTTTTTGTAAGAAAGCCTTTTAATTTGGTTGCACAAGTCTTAATTTTCAGTTTAAAACATGCCTTTAAATCAGCTGTCTCTTGATCAAGATTTAAAATTAAGCAACATAGTAAAGCTTAAATTTAAATGTAATTTTATCATGTGAGTCAAAAATGATTTTATAAAGTCTTTGTCTCTTTAATAATAATATTCAGAACCATAAAAATGTATTTATATTGAATTTTTCTTAATAAAGGTTACAAAGTGTTACACAGTGGCTCACAGTATTTAGGGTCCTCACTGTATAAATATCTGATGAAAACTGTATAAAACCCCAAATCTAAGGGGTTGGAAACGGTTTCCAATCTAAAAAGACTGGAAACCGCAAGGTTGCCGGTTTCCAATCTGTGGTTCAGGACCCCTCATATGGTCACAAGATAAATTTTAGGGGTCATAAATCAATAAATGGCATAAAAAAATGTCCTACTTTTTTTTCACTTTTTTTTCAGTTCTGCAACAATCAGCATTTAAAAAGACGCCTCCTTTGTCTTAAAGTCGTTCATTTTACTTCTTTATTCTGTGTAAATTTCATCATCACGACTGCGTCTTGTTGCCAAATATCTCAGCTCGCCGTTTCCTGCAGCGTTTCAGCATTTCACTCTCTCGCTCTCTGTCTCAGGACGATTTTGGGCGCTAACAAAGACCCCTCCATCGATGTGTCGGATCCCGTCAGCGACCAGTTCTACAAGGAGGTCTGGATGGCGACGTGCGCTCGCAACGCCACCATTTACCAGAAGGTCAGTGTGATCACACGTCTGCTGCGCTCTGTTACGTTTACATTCACCAAAGTCTTTTAATTGCCTAAAAAAAATATATATACATATATATATTGTTTATGACCTGTGTATTTAATTTTTTTTAAGCTGTTTGTAACTCTTTATTTTGAAAAGCATCATGTTGGCCGAGTCACTAATCGCTTTTATTTCTTTGATTTTTATCCACCAAATTATTTTAATCAGCTTTAAAAAAAAACTATAGTTTTATGATTTGTTTGATTAATTTTGTTGCACTCTGAAGCAATAAAGATTATTATTGTTATTATCATCATTTTTTTTTCTTTTTTTGGGGGCGACCTTTTCTTACTTATCTGTTATTTACTGCTGCTTAGATTATTATTATTATTGCTGTTGTTGTTATTATTGTTGTTGTTGTTATTATTATTATCAGTATCTTTATCTTTTTTTCTTAATAAGGGAGGACCTTTTCTTGCATTATTATTATTATTATTAATGATAATAATAATTAAAATTGAAAGATTATTGTTGAGTTCAGGACTTCTGCAGACACTGTTAATTCTTGACAAACAGATGGATAGATACAGTAAATGTTCATTAAACCTGCATAAAAGTCACTTAAATGGAAAATTTGTCTCTAAAATGTGTCATCAGAAATTCATCAACAGAATCAAAACACAGAAAATTTCTTAACAAATGAATTCAGGAGTCGAATTTAAACCGCGGTTCTCTCTCTGTCCTCCAGGTTTTCCGCTGTCTGCCGTCCAGCGACGTCCGAAACATCCTGGAGCTGGAGGGCTACCTGGCCAAGGAGGGCCTGGCCTCGGAGGACCCGGCCCGCGCTCACGAGGAGCTGAAGAAGATCCGCGGCTTCGTGGTCACGTTTCCGCTCCAGTTCCTGAGCGAGCAGAACCTGCTGCCTCCCATCGGCTCCAAGGAGGCCATGGTGCCCATGGAGGTCTGGACCTGAGGCGGAGGGACCCGCGTGTGCGTCCTTGTGTTCACGCGCAGCACGTGGAGGCCTCGCAGGTCGCTCGCTGCTGCCAGTTTGGAGGTCAGAGAGGCTGAAATCAGCTGAGCAGACTTTCTAAAATCATGTTCCAGAAACAGCTGAGAAAAGCATCTGATCATGTCTGTCCTGTGGCTCTCAGTCACATGTTCGAGAGTCACTTAACCCTTTAAGACCTGGATTGGACGTTTCCTTGTGCAGCATTCAGATACCTTTAACAAGCATTTTAAGATCTGAGAAAACTGGGAACTTAAGTAAAACTTAAGTAGTAACTTGAAAAATATGTCACATAAATGCAAAAAGGAGGTGAAAAAAATGACCAACAATTAGCTGTACTATAAAAGATAAAATAAAAAAACAGGGAAATTAAGAAAACCTCTATTAGTCACTCCTAAATTATATATTTAAAATTATGTAACAGAAAAAATATATATTTAAAACTTTATGAAGATCATTTTCTTGTCCGTTTTTGTTTTATTTATTTATATATATTTTTTGCTTTCAGGTAATTTCGTTGTTTATTTCTTAAAAATTTTTGGGCCATTTCTTGTAAAGTTCCTCGTCGCCTTTTTTCTGAGTTTTTGAAAGAAATCAAGTTTGCACGGGCCTCACAGGGTTAAGGGGTTCCCAACCTCTGGTCTGCACACCGTTAATGGCCATTTGAACATGTGAGGAAACAAAAAAAGCTGAGTAATGATTCTTATTCAGCGTGTTTGCTAAAACCTGGAGTCGGGCGCATATTTCTGCATCTTTGTCTCACCAGCAACATCGTTAAACCTGACTGAAGTCCAAAAAGAAAAGCTGCTGCAGGCGGGAGAGATAAAACCAAAAAAAAAAACAATTGCAAGGAAATAAGTTGGTATTATAAAGTTTCTGTAAACCACTGATACATGGTTGCAAATATTTCTGTAGCAGAAACGCTGAAACTACTTTGAATCTTTAAGTTTCGACAACACTGTGGTTAACTTTTGGTTAGATTTGGGCACAAAAAAACACTCGGTTATGTTAAGGGGAAGAAAATCACGTTTTGGCTTAAAATGCTGGGTTTTCTTGGTGCTACCCCAGCAGGAAATTAAGTAATATTTTGATAAAAAATAAATAAATAGATAAGATAAAATAAATTAATTAAAAAAACGTAAAAAATTGTGGCACTATTAGCGTTAGGAAACACCAACGGATCCCAAAAACAATGTTTGTAGCCTAAAAAGCCACCAGATACACAACAGTGTTTCGCAAAATCACAGCTAATGTTGTTTTTGTTCTTCGGCAGCGGTCTGAACTTCGGCAGGTGTCTCAGCCGTCCCCTCCTGCTCTCGCTGACAGAGTCACCTCGTGTTCTGCGTCACTTCAGAAACACGGATATGAAACTTGCAAATGCTTTTGTGGTTTGCAGAAACATTTAACACCAACTGTAGTTCACAAATGTGGTTATAAAATGCAAATGTGTGACCTAAATAGAGCTTTACATTTATGCCGGTTGTAATATGAAAATGATCCGCAGTGTTTTAGCTCATGCAGTGAATAATTAACCCTTTTGAAACCTGGATCGACATCGCTCTTTTTGAGCTGCATTAAGACGCCTTTCACAAATATTTCAGCCTCTGAAAACTGAGCAGATTTAATGGACTTCTTTCAAAAACACGAGAAAAAGGCAACGAGCAACTTTTTAAGAAATGTCCTGCAAAATGCAAAAACTTTAGAATAAAAAAAAACTTCCAAAAAGCTATAATAAAAATAATCATAATGATTTTAATATTATTATTATTTATTTCATGTTGTGTTACAAAACTGTTTCTTAAGCCATTCCCTTGTTTTTTTGTTTTTGTTTGTTACTCTTAGTTTTTTCTTTGTCCTTTTTTTGCTCATTTTCAGATCATTTTCTTGTAACTATTTTGTGTTTACTTTTTTTGCGCTAATTTCTGGGTCATTTTTTCTTAAGTTTCTTCTCTTCTTCTTTCCAGATTTTTGAAAGAAACCAAGCCAGTTTGCTCAGATTTTAAAGGGTTAAAGGAAAAGTACGTAATGTCATGTCTGCACATTGGCTCTCTCAGTCTTGATGAAATTGTATTTAAAAGAACAGGTCGACATAGTTTTAAATAAGTAACAAACACGAGCAGTACGATGATCTTGCAGACTGTAAAACGGTGGAATTATCGCCCAGACTGGCTCTTAAAAACATCCGTCAGTTTACACACAGACTTTGTGGTTCAGCTTCTGCTGTTACTGTGTTTTTGTGCAGTTTCTTATCAACATTTCGGCTGCGCTCACCTTCAGTTTGACCTCCAAAAATAGTATTTAATCTCTTTGTGATAGAGATGGGTCGTCTAACTGCTTGTTTCTTGGACCAGTTTTTAAGCAATGTGACCACAAACAATTTCTGCCCCCAAATTTTTCCTCTAAGATAACATTTGGGGTCACAGCTGCTGATAGAGAGCCAACGGGATTTAGCGAAGACGGATTTAGCAGCAGACTGAGAGGAAGAGGAAGATTTGTCTGTAAAACTGCAGCCAGAGTTAAAATTGTTCCCATTATTGAGGAGAAGAGAAAAAAAGTCAGTTCGCTGTCGTGTTTACGGCTTGAATTTGCAGCATTAGCAGCTAAAACGACCTCCAAAATGGCATCGGCTGTGGCTGTGAACGCAGCCTCTGTACCAGCAGTGCCGGTGGATGCACACGGAGAACAACACACAAGACGCGTAATCAGCGAAAAAGCTTGCAGAGCTGATATTTAAACACGTGCAACACACACACACAAACACACACATGCAGTCATGGAGGGAAGTGGACCAGCATTCGGAGCGTTGGACTCCGCAGTGCCTGACAAACCGGGCTCATGTTTACAGGAAGAAACGGAAAAAACAGACGTGATCAACGGTCCTCCTGCCCCCGTCACCACCGAGCTGTTAATCTATTATCTCCTTTTTTTTTTAAACAAACGGTTTCATTCTCTTAATGACACTATGCAACGTCCAGGGCCAGCGAACGCAGCTCTGACTCTTCTGAGTTTGAAAAAGACACTAAGAAAAGAGACTGATGGAGAAGAGGATGAAGAGCCAGGCGGACGTCTCCGGCTTTTTAATATTTATGTCAAACAGGAAATCACAAGTGCCAAAGATGACAGACTGTACGCTGTACATACGTTCATTCACATTCCTCATACTGTGGATTCTACATGAAGCCTTAAGTGACCTGTTTTTATGCTCTGATCTGGTCTCTGAAGCTCTTTTTGTGACGCTTTATTTTACTGGACTGTAATTCCCTCATGCTGACAAAGTTTTCTGGAAAAAAAAACTAATTGGTACTCAATACATAAAAAGGGGAAATGTGTTTTTTCTTTATTTATACCTAAAACTATAATGGGAAAGTTTTTTTGCACAGATTTCTCATGTTTGCATGTTCAGCTGATCTGCTGTACATCAACTAAATGACACTTTTAGCTGCTCAAAATTCAGAATTGAAAATGTGTACAAGTGGTAATCGTTTTCCAGGAAACTGTCAGGAAATTACAGACTGGAATAAAGCGTTGTTGTTCTTTATTTGAACAACATAACCCAGAGATTCATGCATGATAAACGTACTGTGATGCTGCATTTCATTTCATGTCAGGATGCAGGAATTCTTAAAGAAATTTCAGCTGCAAAATGACCATATATATGTCAAGTACTCGCCTTGTTAGGAAAAGTTTTTAGCAGCTGTGAGTGCAAATGTTATTACACCTTCAGCACTTTTTTCAGAGTTAAGATAAGAATTAGTGCATCTTTCATTGTAATAAAGTCAAATTTAAGTTTGAAAAATAATTCAAAAAGTTAAAGCCAATGATGTGCAGCCTTCACACTGTCAACTCATGAATTCAGATCATCAAAATCAGAATCTGTGAAACTCTGTAGTTTCTTAAACGGTCGTCTCTAGATTTATGGTGTCTGAAACGCAGCATCAGTATTGCTCAGTGTCTTCGTCGTTGGTCTGTGAGTGATGCATGACGCTGTTTTGTGCTATAAAACATGAGACAATAAGTGCAGCTGACAGCATGACAGCAGCTCGTTGCCATTAATCATAACAGGATAAAAACGCATGAACCCTGCGAGCTGAATGGTTGCCTTCAAAGCCATGGACATTATTACTGACGCGTGCCTGTCAACAGCCTGAAGCTTCTTCTACTGTTAATATTTACGGAAAATGGGACCTTAAATGTGCTCTTCTTTTTAATCTTCCTCTCTACCTCCCTGTGTTTCTACCTCCTGCTCCGCTGCATGTTTCTCGTCTTTGTGATGAACTCAGATTTTGAAAAATCAGGAATACTTGTACCCCCCCAGCAAAAAGAAAAATTAGCCAAGTAATCTGAAATTCAAGCAAAATGTTTAAATTTGCTGTCTGTGCAATACCAGCCTGTTTGCACCTGAAACAGAAAGTATTAAGACAACGAAAACAGATTCCACCTTTCAGAAATAGGATAACATCATCAGCGTAGAAGTTGATTTGGATGGGAATATTTTCTTGCATCTGAAACAACTGAATTAAAACCACAAATGTGGATGTAGGTATTTTTATTGATCAGGAACACAGACACGGATTCAGGTTTTGCTAACGCCTGACCCTTCGAGGTTGCGAAACACTGAGCTGTCCTGTCTTTTCTCTGTGTGGCTTTAAATCACTGTGTCTCTATGAAATGCACTATTTGCACAGACTGTTGTTTTTCTTGTGGCGACCCCTTAAATGATCTGCAGTACCACGTCATTCATGTGTCGGTTTTTTGTGAAATGATGGAATAAATAAATAATGTAATAATGAGTCATTAAAAAAAGATCTGGTCTTCATGACTTTAACTTCAGTTTGTCACTCAAAACGTGTCATTCATGGTGGAAAAAGTACTTTTACCCAAGTATTGTACTTAGGTATAATTTTTGAGTATTTTTTCATTGTCTGTTACTTCACACTTAAACTAATATTCAGAGGCAAATATTGTTCTTTTTACTCCACTACATTTTTAATAGTTAATTTACCAACACATTCTCATCCCAACATGTAACATGTTGACGCTTTGCAGCAGACTTCGGCGTCTACGTTTTAGGTATCCTTCTGTGACTGCTGCTACCGTGACGTCAACACAAGCACATGGTGGGATTTCACTGCACGTGGTTATATTTAGATAACAAAAGCATGGGACAAACACCGCCGGGTCGTCAGCCAACGTACGTGCTCGCACGAATGGTTATGTTTAGGCAAAAGGGCAGTACAGAACAAAAAACATCGCACTCAGGCGGAAAGCGAACACTGGACTCCTGCATAAAAGTCCAGGGTTTGTTGGACCTGCGTCCCCTATAGAGACGGACCTTTGCACACTGTTACCAGCACTGTTTCAGCGCCGGATCTGGATCTGGATCTGGATCTGGATCTTACGCTGAAAGCGCTGCACTTTTTTTATTTGATGACTTTGGAATGAAAACAGGTTGCTTTTGCTCCTGAACTGAAAAAAGAAAAAAAATGTAGGAATTGAAATGCTAACTGACTGAATAAATAAAATACAGAGGCTTTTGATTTGGTGTGGAGGGAGGCCACGTTAAAGGCTTTTTTTAAACGTTAGGTTTGATCAAGTTATTTTGTCACAGGTACATAAACAGAAAAAAAGAAAGATTTGCAGAAACAAATTAGAGAAAAAAATATTTGCACTCTCCAGTAATATAATATAACTACTTTTTTTTTTACATGAATGTATATTTTCTGCAGACTGTGCACAGTGTCCTCATCAAGAGGCATCAACTCAACCCACTGCACAATAACTAAACTGGATGTGAGTGTTTTTTATTGAAGCACACAAAAACACTGAATAAAAATCAACTTTGTTATATTCAGTATCTTTGTGCAAATATGCAATTGCAAATGATTCAGATCCAGAAGGAGATTAAAGGCCCCACAGGAATATTTCCATAAATGAAACACATTTTATCTGTCTGATGTGTCTGCGTCTTCATCACTCGTCTCCTCTCCGTTGTCCTCTTTAATCACTGAGTGTATTTCTGTCTCTTTGCTCAGGTTGTTTTTTATATCACGCTGTCACCACAATGAAAAACATGTCACTGATGCAAATGAAAACAGGTTTGTCCTCAGAAAACCTCCACGGTCTCAAATTCCTCCCACATTAAGTTCTCATCTGAGCCACAGGATGGCGCCACAGAAACACTGTTTCAATCTTACAGTGCCAAAACTATGTGGACACCCCTGCCTTTATCCTTAAATGCACTTTCAGTCTGTTTTTTTCTGGTTTGTTCCACACTTCTCAAGTCAAATGAAATGAAGCATTAATGCTGCAAAACACAGTGATATTTTAACTAAGATTTCAACTCTGTTTTGATTGTTTTTTCTTTTTCCTGTGTCTGCATGATGATGCTCCCGTGCACAAAACCAGCTCCATAAAGAAATAGTTTTACCATTTTGGTGTAAAAAAAAAAAAAAAGACCTCATGCCTGTCCAGCACCTTTTGGATGTACCTGAACACTGACTGTGAGCCATATCATCAAAATCTGTGTTGGACCTCATTGTGTTATGACCTGTTAACCCCTTGAAACCTGAGGAAATTGACTTGATTTCTTTCAAAAATATGGGAAGCAGGGAATAAGCAATTTAGGGGAAAAATGACACAGAAATTAATGAAAAATTTGTAAAAAAAAAAAAAAAAAAAGCAAGAAAATTAGCAAATAAATCAATAATTAATGTCCTCGCAAAAACAAAACAAACAAAAAACAAGAAGCTAAAGATAAAATAAAATACATTAAGAGAGAAATTAAGATAAGATAAAATAAACTAAAACATAGCTGTGTATTAAAAAATAAAATTCTAAATCTACTAGTTTCTTGTAATATTTTTATGTGAGTTTTATTTTTTATTTATTTATATTTTATTTTGTTTGTGAAGCACTTTATGTCTGTGAAAGGTGCTACATAAATAAACTGATGTCGATCCAGTTTTCAAAGGGTTAATCTCTCCGAGGTCATGTTTATTAGTTATCCCTGTGTTTCCTGTTTTATTTTGGTAGTCATTATATCAGTTCTCACATCCTGTCAAGTTTCCCTCCTTTTTGTGATGTCGCTCCCCGTAGTGACGTGTCTCACCTGTTTTACCTGTGTCTCACCTGTGTCTCAGCGTGTCTCACCTGTGTCCCATCTTTAAGTGTGTAAGTTTTTATCTTTCATGTCTTTTTTGCCAGATCGATCATCTTTACATTTTTGTTAGCGGGTAAAATCCGTTTTTGTTTCACATAAACAGCAAAAAAACACCATCACCAAACCCACCAGACTCCATTTAAAAAAACAGTCATTTAAGCGTGTTTAGAGCCGGCATGTTTTCACATCTAACGGGGTGAGTTAAGGGTTAATTTCAACCAAACCTGAGTTCCCGATTGTTGGAGCAGTTGAAAGGTGAACCAAAACAGCTTTTGTCAGTTTAATTTTGTTTCTGTTGACTTTGAATGAAGTGTGTTTTATGATGATAAAATTGCTGTTTATTTGAATGGACTTTGGGGGGTTTGACGATGGTGATTTTGGGGCTTTTTCTGACAACAAAAGGGATCTCGCTGTAGTCTCTTTAAAAATCCTTTCAATAATGTTGTCAGACACTAAAGAAATATTTATCTGAGCCTGTTAGTGACACAAACAAACACTTTTAGTGGATTTTTTGGTGTGAAAATGCCCCGACTGGTTACATTGCAGCTTGTTTTGATGCTGTCAGCTGCAGCACTCTTGCTCAATGCTACACTAGTCACGCACGCACACACACGCACACACACGCGCACACACACACACACACACACACACACAAACATGGGAAAAAAGTTCCAGGTTGAGAAATACCGTGGTTACTGTGTCACCTCATTGTCTCATTGTTTTTTGATTCTTTAGAAACTCAAGAAGTGGTCATCTGTGTGTGTGTGTGTGTGTGTGTGTGTGTGTGTGTGTGTGTGTGTGTGTGTGTGTGTGTGTCTTGTGTGCGTTAAATACCTGACCTCACTCACTGACATATGAATTCCTGCGAATTTACCCAAAAAGAGTCACATGATCTCCCCCACAGGCAAAGTAAATGCTGTTTGCAGTTTAAAATATAGAATATATTATTTGTGCTTGTAGATTTAAGGCAAATTACACTTTGTTTTATGCACTTTGTTTTTTTTTTTGAAAGAAGCCATGGAATTAACCCTTTCAATTTATTTATTTATTTTTTTTGTAAAAAAGGAAAAATAGGCAATGGCCAGCTTCGCTAAAAAATTTCTAGAAATTGCAAGAAATTAGTCAAAGGTCACAAAGAAAATGGCCTGGAAATTAGCTTTAAATACCAGAAAATATTTATTAAAATAATAATAATAATAATAACAGACACATATATTTTTAAAATCATTATAATTATATATTCAAAATTTTGTTACAGAAAAAAATAGAATAGTTTTTGATTTTTGGTACTTTTTGGGCTCATTGTCTTGGTTTTCTTTACTTTTCTTTTCTTTTTTTGGTGTATTTCTAGCTAATTTTTCTTTGAACTTTTTACCAATTTCTTCCAAATTTTCGGGCGATGTGTTATTAAGTTGCTCTTTGCCTCCGCCCCGTGTTTTCAAAAGAAATCAAACCAAACTCAGTGCTTGGTGTCCTGGTCATTTTCAAATATCAGCAGTCCGGCAGTCCAGTGTTGCTTATTTGCTTACAGAGACTGCAGATATAAATTAGCTAGTAGCTAAATCTGATGCATTTCGTCTTCCTGCGTAAAAAAACGTAGCACAAGGCAACGAGCAACTTCTTTAAAAAAACAAACAAAAAAAAAACCCTCAATAAAACAGGAAATTACCTGGGGGGAAAACTGATCAAATAAAATAATAATAATCTATGTAAATAATTCTAAAAATATTTTTACATTTTTCAATTTTACATATATAATTCTAATATTTTTTTAAAAGAGTTTTCTTGATATTTTTCCCAATTTAAAAAAAACTTCTAATTATTCTCTCTCTCTCAAATAATTTCACGTCATTTTTTGTCAACTTTTACTAATTTTTTGCAATTTACAGGACATTTTATTCCAAGTTTGTCATTGCCTTTTTTACCCAAGAAATCAAACCAACTTGCTCATGTTTGAAAGGTTTAAATGCTTGTGAAAGGCGTCTGAAGGCAGCACAAGAAAACTGATGTCGATCCAGGTTTCAGATACAGAATTCAATATTTCGGCTCGCCTGTGCGTGCTTTGTCTGCAGATTTCGGAGTGTGGTGACAGATTTGATCCTCGGAGCAGATTCTGGGTGTGTCCTGCAGGTGAGTCAGAGGCTCCAGTGTTGTCAGGTGTTGTCAGGTGTTGTCAGGTGTTGAGAACGCGTCTGCAGCTGCTGAGTGACAGCAGAGCGTGTGAATTCAGCACCGAGCTTTGAATGAGTGTTTGCACATCTGTCCGTGCACGCTCAGAAACCTCAGACAGACTCAGGGACTCATAAAACCTGAATTAAGTGGAGATTTGTCTCTGCTCGCAGGTAGTTTCCCAAAGAAAAGGAGACTCCTGCCACTCCAGTTCTTTCCATCCTTTGCAGGGTGCAGGAGAGGAGTCGCCGCTCAGGTTGAAACACAGACACTGACTGTGAATCGGATTTATTTCAAGGGAATTTGGGATGGGCACAGTGAAACAGTTAAGCTGCATATTTTGCAGAAAATAATTACATAATTCTATTTATTTAGACTTGAAGATCATCGAAGGCGAGCTCTCATTTACAATGATGTCGAGCAGATGAAAATAATGAAATGCACCATCAAAAAACAGCAAAAAATATAAAGTATTTTAAAAAATATTTAAAATATAAATGACTGAATGAATGAATCTCTATTTTGAACATGTATTGAAAAAAATAGTGAAACACACAAATAAAAGAAAACAAGCTTTACGGCCAAATGCAATGAAGACAAAATGGCGCTAATGTCACCACTTTAGGGTCATTCTGATGTGACATTCAGACATAAATGAAGCATGAAAATGTCCCCTGGGGGCCCGGTGGCGGCCCCCTCGTGTGTGAGTGCACGCCCCTGACAGTTAATGCTTGACAGGGTGTGACCTGAAACCTGATCTTAGATTTGCCCTTAATAAGCTGCCATAGGCTACAGCAGTGAAACTCACCTTACAGCCTGAGGGCCAAATCTGGCCCCAGGTGGCCCCCAAACATTTTCTAATTCACAATAAAAAATTAAGTGATTCACACTGGGATTTTTTTTTTAACTTTTAGTATGCATAAGGTGCCAGAGTGCATAAAACAGCATCAAAATCCTAGAAATGTCCCAAGATCCTTGAAGTGTCTGAAAGTCCTAAATCCGTCCTACAATCCAAGAAATGTCCTAAAGTCTGAGAAATGTCCAAAAATCCTAGAAACATTCTACCATCTTAGAACTGGCGTAAAATAGAAACTTCTTAAATTTGTAGAAATGTCCCTAAAATCTCAAAATTTCCTAAAATCCTAGAAATGGCATAAAATCCTAAAAAAAATCCTCAATCAGTCCTACAATACAAGAAATGTCCTAAAATCTGAGAAATGTACAAAAATCCTAGAAACGTCCTAAAATTCTTGAAATGTCCCAAAGTCCTTGAAAAGTCCTAAAACTGTAGAAACATCCTAAAATCCAAGAAACGTCTGAAAATCTAGCAAAAGTCCTAAAATCTTTTTTTAAGAGAGAGAAATAGACCAAAATCCTCGAAACACTCTAAAATCTTTATTTTTCGAATTTTCATAAAATCCTAGAAACTTCTTAAAAATTCATAAAAATATCCTAAAATCCTTAAAACATGTATGGGGCCCCAGTGTCTGGCCCCTGGCCTCCTGTTATTTTACAAAAGTGGCCCCCAATCAAACCAAGTTGAGTGTCTCTGAACTCCGTGAACAGACAGCTGTGTAGATGTTCTGCTATCACACTGATGTGTGTGTGTGTGTGTGTGTGTGTGTGTGTGTGTGTGTGAGAGAGAGAGACGTTGTGGGCGTCTCTGTCTGTAGCGCAGCCTCCTCGCAGGCCACTCCCGGGAAGCGCGCTGCTGTTCCGCCTCGCAGACGGACGGACGGACGGAGTGCGCTCGCTCTCAGTGCGCCTCGGCTGCTGTGCGCTCCTGCCGCGTCTTTTCTCTCTCCATTTCTGTGAGCGTGCGCGTGCGTCAACCCCTCCCCCCCCCCCCCCTTCCCTGTCCTCTCCTGTCCGGTCCGGCTCGGGGTGTCGGGGTGGAGGTATGTAGCACCGGATCGACCGCGCCGAGCAGCATGTAGCACCTGGAGCAGCGCGCGCATCGCCTCCCTGCTCCTGCCGCCGCTCCTCTCCCTCCCGGAGCGGTCACTTCTCCTCCCGGGGAGGGGGAAAGCATCGCCCGCACGAGGATTTTCGGGGATTTTTTTGGGGGTGGGTGGGGGGATTTATTTATTTTAGAGGAGTGTTTGTTCGCCGCCGCCGCTCTGCGCCTCTCGGTCGATGGTCGTTGAGGAAGCTTCCATCTTGAGTCCCGCGTCTACCGAGAGAACCATGGCGAGCGACTCCCCTGCGCGGAGTCTGGACGAGATAGACCTGTCTGCACTACGGGTAAATGTCTCTGTGTGTGCACGTGCATCTGGCGTCTCTGTCTGTGTGTGCGCGTGCGTGTGAGGCACCTGTCTCCCCCCCCCCACCTCTCCTCTTCATCCTCACCCACTCCCTCATCTCCAAGCGCAAGGATGCGTCTCCCTGCGCTTTCCTCTGCCTGTGCTGGTGTGCGTGCGCGTGCATGTAGCCAGTGTGTGTGAGTGTGTGTGTGGGCTGTAGTGCTCGTGCACGGCGGTCAGTGATTGAGGAAATCAGGTCGGATAACAGAATGAGGGATCATGTGGCCTCCCACCGACACTCCTGTTGTTGTTTGTTGTTGATGTTTTTTTCTTAACAATTGGGACGTGATGTAAAGAGGCCCTGAGCCGCTGCCGCTGCCGCTGCCGCCGCTGCTGCTGCGCGTGCACACAACCCCGTGCGCGTGCGTCAGACAGCATAATAGAGGCCGCTCTGTCTGTACTATGTGGGGCAGATGTTAAGCTGCCTGCTCGCTGACAGATCCACAGCACTCACACACAATCACACACACATGCAGGGGCTACAGATGCACACACACGCGTGCACGCTCTCCCTCACACACACACACACTCACACACACACATGGACACACTCTCTCGCACAGACACCGTGAATAATAGCGATGATAACCGCAACAGGGGCGAGTTCCGCCATTTCGTGATGTTGTGGCGACAGCGGCAGTTGCATCGCAGAGGCTGTTTGTGGGTCTGTGCGCGTGCACGTGCGCGGCCGCAAGGATAGGAGGTGTGCAGAGAGTGACTGTAGGAATCTGTGTGTGTCTGAGTGTGTGTGTGTGTGTGTGTGTGTGTGTGTGAAGGATAAGGAGACTGTTGTTAGATTGAGAGAAAAATTCAAAGAAAATTAAACTACATGCTGCACGTGTGTTTGTGCGGGTGTGTGTTTGTGCGTGCGTGTGTGTGTTTGTGCGTGTGTGTGTGTGTGTGTGTGTGTGTGTGTGTGTGTTCTGCACAGCTCCTCTTTCTTCTCTCCTCCTTTCTCCTGCTGCTTATGCAACACAGTCCTACCTGCAGAGCAACACTCAAGTCTGGACTTGATCGACCGGGTGGGACTGCATGTCTGTGTGTGTGTGTGTGTGTGTGTGTGTGTGTGTTTCTGTAACACACACACACACACACACACACATAGGTACAGGTACAGGCAGACAGAAAGGAGGATCAGGACAGAAGTCCACGTTCCTATAAAGACCAGAATCCTTTGCTCTGTCTCCTTTGTGGCATGACGACTAGAAATTAGGTCACCCAGGACGAGCTGGGGGAAACGTTTCAGCGTGACGCAAAGCCTGTCGCAAGCACACTTCCTGTTACTCGTCCCAAAATGATCTCCTGTGATCATGTCCTGCAGCCTGACCCGTCTCCACCTCCCCCATCTACGTCCACTGTGTCTCCATCAGAGCCGAAGTCTTCGTCCTCCACAGGGACAGACTGAAACGCGTCCGGGGTTAAGTTCCTCTGATCAGGGTTGATGTCGGAGACACTGAGCCCGCTTTGATGTGGGGGCCAGGGGCCAGTCACAGCAGCTCCGCACGTTTCTCGGATTTTAGGACATTTCTAGGATTTTAGGACATTTGTAGGAATTCAGGACGTCTTCGATTTGAGGATGCCTGAAGGATTTCAAGATGTATCCAGGATTTTAGGACATTTCTAGAATTTTAGCACAATTTTTGTATTATAAGATGTCCCTGGTGTTTTATGACGTGTCTAGGATTATAGGACGTCTCTAGGGTTTTGGGACTTTCCGGGATTTTAGGACATTTAAAGGACTGTAGCATGTTTTAGGATACAAGGGCGTTTAGAAGTTTAGGATGTTTCTATCATTGAGGACATTTCTAGGATTTTAGCACGATTCCACGAGTTTAAGCCGTCTAGGATTTTAGGACGTTTCTAGTAGATTAGGACATTTCTAAGATTTAAGGACGTCTCAAGGATTTTGGGACTTTCCAGGATTTTAGGACATTTTAAGGACTGAAGCATGTTTTAGGATACAAGGGCGTTTAGAACTTTAGGATGTTTAAGCCGACTAGGATTTTAGGACATTTCTAGGATTTCAAGACATTTCCAGGATTTTTGGAAGTTTCTAGGATTTTTGCACGATTCCAGGAATTTAAGCCATCTAGATTTTTAGGACGTTTCTAGTATATTAGGACATTTCTAGGATTTTTGGAAGTATCTAGGATTTTATGACGTTTCTAAAGTATTAGGACATTTCTGGGACTGTAAGACGTCTCTAGAATTTTAGGATGTTTCCAGGATTTTGGGACATTTCAAAGATGTTAGGACATTTTTAGGATGTTTCTAGGATTACAGAGCATCTCTAGGATCTTAGGACGGTTCCAGGATATTGGGACATTTTTAGGATTTTATGACATTTTCAGGATTTTATG